>NC_091471.1:4586432-4641268 GCF_036971445.1 Narcine bancroftii | reverse complement strand
TGCAAATTTCTACAGAGATGTGATGGAAGGTGTGCTGACCGGTTGCATCACCCCTGAGTGTAAAGCCCCCCAAAAGGAGGTGGGCACAGCCCAGCACATCACAGGCAAAACCCTATCCTCCATCGAGAACATCTACAGGGAACCCTGCTGTCAGAGAGCAGCAGCAATCCTCAAGGATCCACACCACCCAGCACTCGCCCATCTCTCACTGCTGCCATCAGGAAAGAGGTCTCGGTGCCACAAGACTCGCACCACCAGGTTCAGGAACAGCTGCTCCACCCCCGCACCCCCAATCAGGGACGCATTTAAGGACTCTGACTTGTGCACTTTATTGATATTTTTAATTGTCTCTGTATTGCACAGTTTATTTACATTCATTATCTGTTTCCATTTCTTTATTTGTTTACGTGTACATTGTGTACAGTTTTTTTTTGCATGACCAATAAGTGATCATTCCGCCATGCGCACAGGAAAAAGGATCTCAGGGTTGTATGTGATGTCATGTATGTACCCTGACGATAAATCTGGCACTGTAACTGTATTGTGTGCTAACCAATTCGTTAACCGTGAGCACTTTTGGGCTCCTCCCTCATGGGCACAACACTTTTACAGCGCCAGTGATTAGGACCGGACCAGGGTTCAAATCCCGCACTGTACATTCTCCCTGTGTCTATGTGGGTTTCTCCAGGGGTTCCTGTTCAAAATATACCGGTGGCATAGGTTAATGGGTGTAAATCTGGCAGCATGGATTCGTGGGATGAAATGTCCTGTTAACGTGCTGTATGTCTAAATTTTAAAAACTAAGAAAGGATGTGCTGGCATTGGAGAGAGTTCAAGAGAGGTTCACATGGATAGTTGCAGGAATGAAAGGGTTATCACATGATAATGTATGACAGCTCTTGGCCTGTCCTCATTGGATTTAAGAGAAGGAGGGGGATCTTACTGAACATTTTGAATGTTGAAAAGGCATGGACAGAGTAGATGTAGAAAAGTTGTTTCCCACGGTGGGAGAGTCCAGGACAAGAGGGCACAACTGCAGGATTGAACTAAGTGGATGAATTCCTTCAGCCAGAGGGTGGTGAGTCTGTGGAATGTGTTTCCACAGGTGGCTGTGGAGGCCGGGTCATTGGTTGTATTTAAGGCAGAGATTGATAGATTCTTGATTAGCCAGGGCATCAAAGGTTATGGGGAGAAGGACGGGCAGTGGGGCTGAGTGGGGAAAATGGGTCAGCTCATGATTAAATGGTGGGGCCAACTCGAATGGCCTATTTCTGCTATTTCTATTTAGTCTGTGTCAAACCATCAAAATGCCAAGTCCCACTGGCCTACAGCTGAATGATGGGCTTCCATGAGCCTGACCAAATTTGCATTAAACGTTAACATTGAGCCCAGATTCGTCACTTCAGATTGAAGCTCTTTCCACACTTTCTGCATGAAAAATTTCCCTCTAATAATCTCTTGAAAAATGTCACCTTTCACCCTAAACCCATGTCCTCAAGTTCTTGTTTCAGTGGAAAAAACCTGCTTACATTCCCCCCCCTCATCATTTTAAATACCTCGATCAAATCTCCCCTCATTCTTCTACGCTCCAGGGAATAAAGTCCTAACCTGTTTAACCTTTCCTTGTAACTCCTGAAGTTCGGGCAACATCTAGTAAATCTTAATTTATTTTTAATTTTATTTTCACTTAAAATACAGTGGAAGCCCATTCCGACCATTTAACCCATGCCGTACCAATTGCAGTGAATGTAACCTGCAAGCCCGTACGTTTGGAAGGGTGGGAAGAAACCAGAGCAGCCAGAGGAAATCCACACAGATGTGGGGAGAATGTGCAAGCTCTTTACAGACAGCACGGGATTCGAACCAGGGTCGCTGGCGCTGTAATATCAATGCGTTAACTGCTACGATAACCTGTGCACTTTTTCAATTTAATTGATAAATTTACTATAGTTACATGGCCCAAACTTCACACGATAGCTTGGCCGTCAATCTATACTGACCCATTTACCAGCACCTGTTGGCTTTTGGAATGTTCTTCAAGATGTTCCTTGGAACAAAGCCTCTTCTCTTTCTCCTGAACTCTAGAGATCAGAGATGCTGCATCTCTGGAATTTTACCTGGGACTACACTAGGTGGAATTCAGAAAAATGAGGGGGAAATCACATTTATGGAAGGAATCAATAAGTTCGAGGCAGGAAAGTTGTTCCACTGGTAGGATATGAGAACAGGGACACAGCAAGATCCAGGGGAATAGAGTTTGGACAAAGCTGAAGAGAAACTGCTTCTTGCAGAGAGTAGTGAAATCTGTGGAATTCTTTATTTAAAAAAAAAAATTAGACATACAGCACGGTAACAGCCCGTATCGGCCCATGGGCCCGTGCCACCCAGTTATACCCAATTGACCGACAATCCCGGTACATTTTGAATGGTGGGAGGAAATCAGAGCTCCTGGGAAAAATGCACGTAGACACGGGGAGAACATGTAAATTTTTTACATACGGCACAGGATTTGTAGCCCAGTCCCAGTCGCTGGCGCCATAACAGCATTGCGCTAACCGCTACGCCAACCGTTCTGCCCAATTTTCTGCCCAAGAAAGCAGTAGAGGGTGCCTCAGTGAATACATTGAAGTTACAGAGGAGGGGAATGAAGGGTTATGGGGGACGGGCGGGTAAGTGGAGCTGGGTCCACAGCCAGGTCAGCCATGAATGGCATGGTAGACTTGAAAGGCTATACAACCAACACCTGCTCCTAGTTTTTATGAAAACATGAGAAACTGATGCTGTTTAAAACTAATCCAGGACATTAATAGGTGCATTGATGGGTAATGAGTGCCCAATCCATGGCCCATTGAGGATTCATGGAGCCTGCCCCTGATGTCCATCCCATCCCCACTTGGGACAGGTGTTGTGATGATCTCAGAAACTGACAAAAATGTCAGCTTGGAGAGCAAAATCCCCCTTCTGATCCCTTCCCCCAGGTGATGCAATGGACAAGGTAGGAGGAGGCTCACGTGAGACCTCACGTTGTCCTGTGCTATTAACTGTGGTTATCAATGCATTTTGACTGTTGTGCAGAGTGACAGGGAGGATGGGGGGGAAATCCCACTCCACCAGTCAGTAGGAGGCTTGGGGCTGATACATTCTTTCTTGAAGTTTTTTGAAAGAAGATAATTATGGTTAATCCATGCTGAATCTTCTCCAAGAGTGTGTGGTGGGATGGTGGTGAGGGAGCTTCACTCTGTGTCTGATCCCGGGAGTGTGTGATGGGACGGTGCGGAGGGAGCTTCACTCTGTGTCTGAACCCGGGAGTGTGTGATGGGATAGTGTGGAGGGAGCTTCACTCTGTGTCTGACCCCGGGAGTGTGTGATGGGATGGTGTGGAGGGAGCTTCATCCTGTGTCTGACCCCAGGAGTGTGTGATGGGACGGTACGGAGAGAGCTTCACTCTGTGTCTGACCCTGGGAGTGTGTGATGGGACGGTGTGGATGGGGCTTCACTCTGTGTCTGACCCCGGGAGTGTGTGATGGAACGGTGCGGAGGGAGCTTCACATTGTGTCTGACCCCGGGAGTGTGTGATGGGACAGTGTGGAGGGAGCTTCACTCTGTGTCTGACCCTGGGAGTATGTGATGGGATGGTGTGGAGGGAGCTTCATCCTGTGTCTGACCCCAGGAGTGTGTGATGGGACGGTACGGAGAGAGCTTCACTCTGTGTCTGACCCTGGGAGTGTGTGATGGGACGGTGTGGATGGGGCTTCACTCTGTGTCTGACCCCGGGAGTGTGTGATGGAACGGTGCAGGGGGAGCTTCACATTGTGTCTGACCCCGGGAGTGAGTGTTGGGATGGTGCGGAGGGAGCTTCACTCTGTGACTGACCCCAGGAGTGTGTGATGGGACGGTGTGGAAGGAGCTTCACTCTGTGTCTGACCCCGGGAGTGTGTGATGGGACGGTGCGGAGGGAGCTTCACTCTGTGTCTGACCCCGGGAGTGTGTAATGGGACGGTGCGGAGGGAGCTTCACTCTGTGTCTGACCCCGGGATTGAATGTTGGGATGGTCGGAGGGAGCTTCACTCTGTGACTGACCCCAGGAGTGTGTGATGGGACGGTGCGGAGGGAGCTTCACTCTGTGACTGACCCCAAGAGTGTGTGATGGGACGGTGCGGAGGGAGCTTCACTCTGTGACTGACCCCAGGAGTGAATGTTGGGATGGTGCGGAGGGAGCTTCACTCTGTGACTGACCAATGGACCAATGCCCATTCTGCTGCCTTGAACCTCTTCGCTTTGTTGGGAAGATTTGCCTTCCAAGCCCTGGCACTTTGTTAACAGACAGACTGCAGTGGTCTTGATATCACAGCTGCACGGGTGAACCCCTGGAATCCAAGCAACAGAGATAATCTTACTCTCCTCAGACACAGGTGTCGGATTGGCTGCATTTTGGAGGCACAAGTTAGCGAATGGCTTCATTAAGCTGCCTGTTCACTCTCACTGACAGCTGAATGAATGTGTAGCCCACCTTCCCTCGGGCTTCTCTGTAACTCTACCCTGAATGACAATGAGCAATCTCCCTGCTGCCTGGATTTGTTTTCAATAACCTGGCTGATATCAGTGTTAAGCAATTAAAGGTGACTAAACAGACAACACAACCTGAAATTGGGTCTTCAATGGCTCATTCAGGTGATGAATAGCCTCTTGGGCAGATTGTTATGCACCTGTCAGTTTCTGCAGGCTCCTGTTCCAAGCCTCTCACTGGCATACCTCCAACCCACCTCCTGTATCTTCTGTCCCCCTCTGTAACATGCAGAGAGCACATGAGGCAGAATGGTTGGGGGTGGGGGGGGGGGGGGGGGGGGGTTGTCATTTACATGTGCTCTGGAATCACGTTGCTCTCCATTGCAGGCAAAATCTTCGCTAGGATTCTACTAAATAGAATAATACCTAGTGTGGCCGAGAATATTCTCCCAGAATCACAGTGCGGCTTTCGCGCAAACAGAGGAACTACTGACATGGTCTTTGCCCTCAGACAGCTCCAAGAAAAGTGCAGAGAACAAAACAAAGGACTCTACATCACCTTTGTTGACCTCACCAAAGCCTTCGACACCGTGAGCAGGAAAGGGCTTTGGCAAATACTAGAGCGCATCGGATGTCCCACAAAGTTCCTCAACATGATTATCCAACTGCACGAAAACCAACAAGGTCGGGTCAGATACAGCAATGAGCTCTCTGAACCCTTCTCCACTAACAATGGCATGAAGCAAGGCTGTGTTCTCGCACCAACCCTCTTTTCAATCTTCTTCAGCATGATGCTGAACCAAGCCATGAAAGACCGCAGAGCCCACCTCACTGACAAAAGGCAAAGGAGGAAAATCCCAACACCCAACCCCAACCAACCAATTTTCCCCTGCAACTGCTGCAACCGTGTCTGCCTGTCCCGCATCGGACTTGTCAGCCACAAACGAGCCTGCAGCTGACGTGGACTTTTACCCCCTCCATAAATCTTCGTCCGCGAAGCCAAGCCAAAGAAAAGAAAGGAATACTTCACTTCAGGCTGTCTATAACCTGGTCACAACCTCTTCTCACTGCTACCCTCGGCAGGAGGTGCCGACTCCTGAAGTCCAGGCCGTGATGTAACCAGTCTGTAGAACCTTGGTCTCTTCAGCACTACAGGGTCCGGACCGAGGTTTGAATCCCGCAAAGTCTATAAGGAGTTTGTATGTTCTCCCCGTCTCTGCATGGATTTTTCCTGGGGGTTTCAGTTTCCTCCCGAGGTTCAAAACGTAGGTTAAATGGGGTGTAAATTGGGCGGCACAGGCTCATGGGCCAAAATGTCCCGTTACCGTGCTGTATGCCTAAGTTTAAATTTAAAAGAGGTGGAAAATCTTGTGAGATGGCGCTAGCGTAACAGCCTGAGTCTCAACATGGACAAGACGAAGGAGATGATCGTGGATTTCAGGGGGAGCAGGAACGACCACCCTCCATTGCACATCAACAATCCTGTCGTAGAGAGAGTGGAGAGGACCATGTTCCTTGGAGTTCACTTAACTAGTGACCTATCGTAGACACTCAACGTCTCCTCACTTGTCAGGAAGGCGCAACAGGGACTGCCCTTCCTGAGAAGACTGAAGTGGGCAAGGTTACCAGCCACCATCATGTCAACCTTCTATAGGAGGTACAATTGTGAGGTACAATTGCTGCAGACAAATGGATCAGAGGTCAATCCACAGGGCCATAGGAGTGGCAGAGAGGATCAATGGAATCTCCCTCACCTCCATATCAACGTGATCAACTTGGATTGTCTGAAAAGGGCATTGAGGACCCCTTCCACCATGCACACAGCATCTTCCCGTTGAGGAAGAGATCCAGCAGGATCAGAGCCAGCGCCACCAGGCTGAGGAACAGCTTCTTCCCACAGGCAGTGAGGATGCTGAACGACCAAAGGAACTGCTCACACTGACCCTCCGAGACTCTCACATTCACTAAACAATATTTATTTGTATAGAAGAATACATGTCCTGTATGTGTGTTATGTCTGGTTGTGTGTCTGCGTGTTCTACACCGAGGACCGGAGAACACTGTTTCAGCGCGTTGTACAATCAGATGGCAATACACTTGACTTGAATCTTGAGAGTTTCAAAGAATATTGGCCAAACTGCCAAATCTCCTGAGAAAGTAGAGGTGTTCGTGTCCCTTCTCATGGCTGCCCTGATTAACTGGCTTTTGCAAAGATCTTCTGGAATATGGACTCCCTCGAACTTGAAGCCTCTGACCCTCTTTTGCCTTCTCCCTATCTTGCATTGAGATCACATACATGTAGAAGCAGAAAGGTTGTTTCCCACGATGGAGGAGTCTGGTGCAAGAGGGCACCACGCCAGGATTGATGGGCGTGTGCTTAGAACAGAGATCCGGAGGAACTTCTTCAACCAGAGAGCGGCACAGTTCGCGCGCCAACGACCTGGGTTCGAATCCAGTGGTGTCTGTAAGGAGTTTGTACGTTCTTCCCATGTCTACGTGGGTTTTCCTCGGATGCTCCAGTTTCCTTCAAAATGTACCGGGGGGTTGTAGATTAATTGGATGTCATTGTTGTGAGTGGGTTCATGGGGTGGAAGGGCCTGTTGCTATTCTGTAGGTCTAAAAAAATTTTTTAATTAAAATTTACATCTGTGGTATTTGTTGCCACAGGTGGTTGTGGAATCCAGGTCAATGGATGTATTTAAGGCAGAGATTGATTGGATCTTGTTCAGCCAGGGCATCAAAGGTTATGGGGAGAAGGGCTGAGTGGGGAAATGGATCAGAACATGATGGAATACTGGGCCAGACTCAATGGGCCGAATAGTCTATTTCTTCTCTGTCTTATGGTCTCATATCTGTGGATTGTCACCTTGTCGTGGTGGAGAAGCTTGTGTGGTCTTGAGATCCTTAGAGTGATGCCATCTGGAGATGTGCTCCTGGAAGGGCCATCCATGGTGGTAAGATCAAGGGTGAGGTCCCTGACAGAGAACAATCCAACCAAGTCCTCAATGGGGGACCAGTCAGATGAAGTTACTCTGAACTCAACGGCTGTGAAGGCAGACGAAGGCTGCAACAAATCCATCAGCTCCAATCTTTGTGGTTCCCATGCCCTTGGAACTAGTTGGTTGATTTGTGAAACAACATGTGCTACTTGGAGTGGATCTTTGTTCTGTGGGAAATTGAACAAAGGCCACCATCCTCGACTTCAAGGGATCAACCTCAAGGGATAGCCTTGATATTCAAAATAGATTCATTTATTATCTGGAAAGAGCCACAAGAACAGGCGGTGAATGAAGTTTAACATAAATTTGGGGAGGTATTTGGATAGGAAAATTTCAAAAGATTCATTCCTCATGTGGGCATTGAAGATCATAAATGTTGATTTTATTGTCAAACACATTGTTCAATGTACATCTGCACCAAAATTCTTTCTGGCTGCAGCTAAATGAGGGCTACAAGATTATAAGAGGGTATAGATAAGGTGGACGCTGCGCCCTTTCGCCGGGTCGAGACTAGCAAACACATGGACCTGGCTGAGTTTGCTGCCTTCTGCGGCTGTCTGTGTTCCAGGGCATTCAAATTCCCAAACCAGGCTGTGATGCAACCTGTCAGTGTAGTTTCCGCAGTGCACTTGTAAAAGTTTTTTTTTTTTTTTTTTTTTTTTTTTTTTTAAATTTTTTTATTTTTCACACCATAAATCACATTAGCCATGATATACACTATTTCTTTTCACACATATACAGTGACTTTTTCTCCCCCCCCCCTCTTTCCTCCCAAACCACCCCCCCACCCCCCCCTCTCATCCATTTTAGGTATACAATCTAGGTTGCATTAATCCAGTCAGACAATGTTGTCATTCAACAAAATTACACCAGAAATTCTACTGAGTCCATTCTTTTCTTTCCTTCTCCTTCCATCAACTTAGGTAATGTTTGTCCCCGGTAGGTTTTCGCTATTGTATTTAATGTAAGGCTCCTATACTTGTTCGAATATTTCAATATTATTTCTTAACCAATATGTTATTTTTTTCTAATGGAATACATTTATTCATTTAAATTTGGTAGTTTCTTCCTTTTAATTTGGTTATGTATTCCATTAATATTTAAAGACATATAGTTCAGCGTAGCCCTTTTATATTTTGTTTATCTTCTCTTTCCGTTTTTCCATCATTACCTTTCCTCCTTTTCCATTTCTGTTTTCTTATTTTCAACTCTTTATAAGACAACATTCCTACAACATCTAACATTTTCCTTATTCTCCTATTTCTATCTTATTTATCCCCAATCTCCCCTTCACCTCCTGAGTTGTCCTTTATCCCTTGTCGGACAACCACATCTCCCCTCTCCATTTGGATTTGCGAATCCACTCGCAAGCGTCAACTGATTGTGCAGTGACCGCTATTTCCCCCCACCCCGCCTCCCCCAGAAAAGATTTCACTTTTCATATGTCACAAAGGTCCCTCTTTTAATTCCCTCCTTATTCTCTCTATTCCATTACCTTCCCTTATTAATTCTTGTCTATACTATCTATATTTTCCTCTAAGTACAGATACATTCATGTATGCTCATTGTCTCTATTCACTCTTATACCTCTTTACCCGCATACATATCAATCGTGGTCATTTTTACCCTCCTTACCCGTCTTCATCCCTCAGTCTATTTTTGTCTTTACCCACATACATATCAGTCGTGATCATTTTAACTCTCATTACCCGTCTTCATCCCTCAGTCTATTTTTGTAATTGTTCTGCAAATTTTCGTGCTTCTTCTGGATCCGAGAATAGTCTGTTTTGTTGTCCTGGAATAAATATTTTCAATACCGCTGGATGCTTTAGTATAAATTTATACCCTTTCTTCCATAAAATCGCCTTTGCTGTATTGAACTCTTTTCTCTTCTTTAGGAGTTCAAAGCTTATATCTGGATAGATGAAGATTTTTTGCCCTTTATACTCCAGTGGTTTGTTGCCCTCTCTTACTTTTTCCATTGTCTTCTCCAGTACCTTTTCTCTTGTAGTATATCTTAGGAATTTTACTACAATAGATCTTGGTTTTTGTTGTGGTTGTGGTTTAGAGGCCAATACTCTATGTGCCCTTTCTATTTCCATTTCATGCTGTAGTTCTGGACATCCTAGGGTCTTAGGGATCCAATCTTTTATAAACTCCCTCATATTCTTGCCTTCTTCATCTTCCTTAAGGCCCACTATCTTTATGTTATTTCTTCTGTTATGGTTTTCCATTGTATCTATTTTTTGAGCTAGTAGTTCTTGTGTCTCTTTAGTTTTTTTATTAGATTTCTCCAATTTCTTTTTTAAGTCTTCTACCTCCATTTCTGCTGCTACTGCCCGCTCTTCCATCTTGTCCATTTTTTTTCCCATTTCTGTTAAGGTCATCTCCATTTTAATTATTTTCTCCTCTGTGTTGTTTATTCTTTTTCTTAAATCCTTAAATTCCTGTGTTTGCCATTCTTTAAATGATTCCATGTATCCTCTAATAAGAGCAAGTATATCCTTTACCTTGCCTCTCTTTTCTTCTTCTATTTCACCATACTCTTCCTCTTCTTCTTCCTCTGGGTTGACCATCTGTTGTTTCTTTGTTGCCCTTTCCTCCTCTTCTATCTTGTTTCTATTGTCTTCTGTGGTCTCTTCTTGCTGCAGGTGTTCTGCAGCTGTCGTTGCCGGCTGTGGAGATCGACTCCCCAGCTGGTCCCCCCTCCCGTCGGTGTGTTTTTTTTCATTCGCATCGCGCATGCGCGAAGTTTCGCGCATGCGCGGTTGTGCACTTTTGTTCGGCTCTGCGAGCCATTTTTGTAGTCCATTATTTACCGACCTGAGGGAGCGGGTTTCTCTCTCCGCAGCGAGCCTCTTCGGACAGGTAAGGCCTTCACCTTTTTCCTCCTTTGTCTTCTCTTCCTCTCTTCTTACCGTTGCTTTCGACTTTTCTTTTTTTGTCGCCATCTTCTTTCCACCTTTATACTCACTTTTCTGTAACTTTTATTTCTGTGCCTTTGTGTTTTCTCTTGTTTTTCCCGACTTTTCTGGAGAGGGCTGGAGTTCACCGTCCGGCCACTACTCCATCACGTGACTCCCTGCACTTGTAAAAGTTTGAGGAAGTTTTAATTTATCTTTTTATAAAAATTTAGACCTAAGGCAGGGTAACATGCCGCCCAATTACCCCAACTCCCAGTAGGTTTTGAATGGTGAGAGGAAACTGGAGCCCCCAGGGAAAACCCACGCAGACATGGGGAGAACGTACAAACTCCTCAAAGACAGCGTGGGATTCGATCCAATCGCTGGCACTGTAACAGTGTTATATTAACTGATGCACACACGTGCTGACAAAATGCCAAACCTCCTCAGTCTCCTTAGCAAGTAAAGGCGTTAGTGTGCCTTCTTGTTCCTCTCAGTGAGCTGGCTCCAGGCGAGGCCTTCTGAAATACCAAATCCCTGGAATCTGAAGTTACTATCAGCTCTCCACCTCTGTCCCCGTCGATGCATACAGAGCAAGAGGCGTCAAGACCGAGCACGTTGTGAGACTGCACTCCACTGTGAGGGGCTGCCTCAGGAGGGTAGCCAGCATCCTTCGACCTCCCCTTCCTAAAATCAACGGCACACACTCCTTGATGAAGAGTAAGATTGTTTTTCTGGCACCATCCAGACAGATTCTTGATGTCCAGGCTCATCATTTCCAGTTATTCACCCAGCATCAGTAGGATTAGCATGGAGAGGCCACGTTCAATCAGTGGGGCTGAAGGGCCTGATTCTGAGCCATCTGATAGAACCATAGAACATTACAGGACAGAAACAGCCCCTTTCTCATCTGTGCCAAACCATTTTTTTTACCTAGTCCAGAGTCGATGTAGGGGAGGGTGTGTGTGATGGAGTTGATGGAAGGGAGGGAGTGTGAGATGGAGGAGAAGGGGATGTGTAATAGGGTTGGAGGGGAGGGGGTGTGTGATGAAGGGGAGGGGACGTATGATGGAGGGGAGGGTGTGTGTGATGGTCTCGATGGAGGGTAGGGTGTGTGATGGATTTGCTGGAGGGGAGGGGGTATGTGATGGAGTCGATGGAAGGAAGGGGGTGTGTGATGGACTTGCTGGAGGGGAGGGGGCGGCTGGAAGGGAAGAGGGGGTCTGATGGAGTTGATGAAGGGAAGTGATGGTCTGAGCCATGTTCACAACCCATCTGATGTGCCAGATAATGAAGAGATCAAAGGCAGTGTCGTTAAACACACATCATGGGTTTTAGTAGTAGAAACTCCGTAGTACAATAATAAATGATAATGGGTGCGGACACAGTTATAGTCAAGGGGAGTGCCCTTGGTGGTAGAGATAATCCAAGCCCAATGCCAGTAGTGCAGACTAAGCTTAGTTAGAGATTGACAGCATGACACAGATTTACCACACCATCACAGGATGCTTTGAATGGTGCACGTGTAGAAGTTGTTCAGGGACGCAGGAGGCATGCCGAATTTGGTCAGGCTTCTGAGGAAGTAAAGGTACTGATATCACATGTAGACCAAGCTGGGTAAAGCATCCATCCTTGCAGGACATCCTGGGGTCAAATGAGCTCAAATAGCCATCTGGAATTTGACAGTCATTTCTATTTCAAATGGTAGAATTTCTTTAATTACTTAGTGCTGGTTTGGTGGTGAAGAGAGGGGATGTTTATGACCCTAAGAAATAGGAGCAGAAGTAGACCTTTCGGCCCATCAACTCCACTCCTCCATTCCATAATGAGCTGAACCATTCTCCCTCTCAGCCCCACTCCCTGGCCTCCTCCCTGTAACCTTTGATCCCCTGACTATTCAGATACCTATCAATCTCTGCCTTAAATACACCCAATGATCTGGACTCCACATCCACCTGTGGCAGCAACTTCCAGAGGTTCATCACATTCTGGCTAAAGGAATTTCTCCGCGTCTCTGTTTTAAATGGGTACCTTTCAGTCCCATACTTGTGCCCTCTTGTCCTGGACTGGCCTACCATAGGAAACAACTTTTCTACATCTGGATGGGCTCCAATGTACTGAGCTGCACAGAATAGGCCCCTCGGCCCAACCTTGAGAAGGAATGGAGAAAGGTTACGAGGTGCCGAGAGTTCATCAGGAGGAAGGGAGAATGGAGTGATGGGACCCGGCAGCCAGAGACCAGAACACTCTTGGCTCTGTGTGTGTTTGTTTTGCCTCATTGTGGCAGAACACTTTGAATTCATTGTTTGTAGCCGTCCCCCAGAACAAGCTCGCTGACACCCGATCTCTCCGCATCAGGTCGCTGCTGCAATTGTAGCAGCTTCAGGTGCTGCCAATTGTAAAGGACTTGACCCAGCATGTAGACACCGGGTGATTGTAAGGCAAAGTATTGTCTCCTCTCTACCAACTGACCCCTCCCCCACACACACCCCCCCACGTCACACACACACACACACACACACACACATACACACACACACACACACACACCCACACACACCCACACATCCACACACAAACGTGCACACACGCACGTAAGCACGCAAGCACGCTTGCACACACAGCCTCCCGCACAATCCCTTTCCCACACACCCCATCTCACATACCACCCACCAACAACCCTCACTCTCAACCCCCCACCCACACCCCCACCACCCTCACCCACATGCCCACCCACAAGCCCCTCCAACACCCCCCACCCACACCCCCCACCCACCTCCCACCTATACCCCTCTCCCACACCCTTTTCCCACACATCCCCTTCCAAAACCCTCCACCCATACCCCACTCCCATCCCCCTCTCCCACACACCCCAACTCACACCTTCCCCCAACCCACTCTCACTCACTCCCGAAGGCTTGTGGGCAAGGCAGCAAGAAATCCAAATCATATAACCTTTTCATACCTTGTAATTTAACCCAGATGAGAAAATTAAAATATAATGACTTCATTATGTAGCTTTAGAGGACAGTTTAGTTACGGGTGGTGCAGGATAATATCATCTGCCTGTATGAATCCCTTAGAGACATAGAGTTCTGGAGAACAGTAACGGGCCCTTTTGGCCTTTGAGCATGTGCCACCCAACCACCCCATTTAACTTTTTAACCTCGTACGTTTGGAAGGGTGAGAGGGAACTGGAGCCCCTGGGGAAAACCCATGCAGACATGGGGAGAATGGACAAACTCCTTACAGACTGTGTGGGATTCAAACCCGCATCTCTGGCGCAGTAACAGCTAACCGCTGTGCTTCCTAAACTGCTCTGATTTGCCTTCATTAAGCCCTTATCCCCACTTCTACCCCTTCCTTCGGCAGCTCGTTGCACATGCCCACCGCCCTCTGAGTGAAGAAGGTTCCCCTCCCTTCTCTTTTTAAATCCTTCCTCCCTGGTTTCAAGTTTTAAACTAAGTTAACGTTTATAAGTCACAGAATCAACTCCAGGGGGTTGTTAACTCGGCCAGCGACATCCCAGGCACCAGACTTCACTCCAACAAGGACATCTACAAGAGGCGGTATCTTAAAAAAAACAGCCTCTATCCTCAAGGACCTCCACCACCCAGGCCATGGCCTCTTCAATCTGCTACCATCGGGGCAAAGGTCCAGGAGCATGAAAACCACCACTCAATGGCACAGCTGCCATCAGATTCCTGAATGATCAATGAACCCAAGACACGGCCTCACTTCTCGGGCCCGATTATTGCTATTTTTTAGAGTGATGTTGTAAGATGGTTATAATATGAATGTTTGCCCTGTGATACGACCGCAAAACACCAAATTTCTTGACTTGTTCATGGCAATAAATCTTGATTCTGAATCTGAATATGCTGCACGGTGAGAAGAGTTTCATCTGCGAACAGAATGACTGGTCGTATCTAACATTCATCCTGCTGTGCAAAGAGCCAAATGTACAGAGTTTAGGGTTTGCAATGTGAAGGGAGAGCAACTTGTGTCAAGTTCAAGTTCATTACCATCTGAGTGTGTATGTACAACCTGACAAAACCTTGTTATTTGGAGGTGCGCGCGCGTGCACACACACACACACACACACACACACACACACACACACACCCCCACCCACACACTCACACACACACACACAGACACATACACACACACACACAAACACTCACACCCACCCACACACATATATACACACACTCAAAAACACACACACCCACACACTCACACAAACAAACGCACACACATACACACACCCTCACACACAAACATAAAAATCCACACATACACACAGAGCATGTGATAATCACATATAAAGATTTAATATGAAATAAATACATGTCAATATTTTTGAATAATTTGCTCATTTCATTTATAAGAGACTCAAGGTTACAGTATACTGTTCATCAATTTCCCAGCCTGGCCGTCCTGATTTTGATTCTCCTGTACCTCCTTCCTGTTGGTTGCGGGTCAAAGATCCTGCGTGTTGGATGGAAAGTGTCCTCGATAATTCTTTCAGCCCTATTTAAGCAACAATCCTGGTGAATGTCGTCAGTAGAGGAAAGGGAGACCCCAGTGATCTTCTCGGTCATGTGGATGATCCTCTGTATTGATTTCCGGTCCAATGCTTTGCAGCTACTGTCCCACACAGTGATACAAACCAGACAGGACATTCTCAAACTCTTGATGGACATCTTCTATAAATCCACCTACTCCCACAGCTACCTCAACTACACCTCTTCCCACCCTGTCCCCTGTAAGAGTTCAATTCTCTCAATTCGTCCATCTCCATCCCATCTGCTCCCAGGATAAGGACGTCTGTGCCAGATTATCAGAGACATCCTCCTTCTTCAAACAACATGGTTTTCCCTCTATCATCTACTTGGCCCTCACCCGCATATCCTCGATTAGCCGTATATCGACCCTGGCCCCCTCCGCCCCCACACAACAAGGACAGGATTCCCCTTGTCCTCAACTACCACCCCTCCACATCCACCACATCCTCCTCCACCATTTCCGCCATCTACAGTGATTCCACCACTAGGCACATATTCCCCTCTCCTCCCCTCTCTGCCTTCCACAGGGACCACTCCCTCCATGACTCCCTCATCCACACTTCCCTCCCCACAACTGTCCCCTTGGTACCTACCCCTCTGACTGCAGGAGATGCTCGACATTCCTACACCTCCTCTCCCTCCCCACCATTCGGGACCCCCAACAGTCCTTCCAAGTGAAGCAACATTTCACTTGTGAATCTGAAGATTCCTGCTGTGGTCTCCTCGGAGAGACTGGCTGCCGACTGGGAGATTGCTTTGTTGAACACCTCGGCTCTGTCCGCTCCAATAGTGTGGATCTCCCAGTGGCACCCACTTCAGTTCCCCAAACCATTCCCCTGCTGACAGGTCTGTCCATGGTCTGATGCACTGCCAAACTGAGACCACCCGCAAATTGGAGGAACAACACCTCATCTACCAACTGAGCCCCCTCCAACCAGACGGCATTAACACTGAGTTCTCTGGCATTTATAAAACTCTTCCCCCCCTTTCCCTCATTTCTTCCCCCATCACCATTCTCTGTCACTCCCTTTTCCCTGTCTCCTTTTGCACAAACATGATAAATTCCTACCTCATCCAATCAACACCTTGAATTGGTCTGGACTCCTCCCCCAGCCGGCCCTGTCTCAGAAAGACAACCTGTTTTTTACTCATTCTGCTTATTCTTTGAAGAAGGGCTCAGGCCCGAAACATCAGCAATAGATATTTGTCTCCTATGGACACTGAAAAGACCGGCTAAGTTCCATCAGCATCTCAGCGTGGTTTTACTCCAATCACAGCGTCTGCGGACTTTTGTCTGTCACTCTGTGCTCTGGTGAAATGTTGTCAAGATGGGGGCCAGTAGTGCTTGCCCCATACCCCCCCCCCCCAACCTCCTGAGAAAGTGTAGGTATCACTGCACCTTCCTAACTAATGAGGAGGTGTTGTGGGTCCAGGACAGGTCATCAATCCAAGCAAATAGAAGGAAATGCTTGGGGTTTTGGTGGTCACTGACAGTTTATGGGTTAACTGGGCTCTACGTAGATCCACATCTTATGCCTGGCAATTCAGCCCACTCGTGTACTGGACGTGTGGAGGGGAGGTTAGATTGCAGGGTGACTTGAGTGGCAGGAAACAGATTCAAAGGGGACCCAAGGGGGTACCTTCTTCACACAGAGGATGGGAGTTGTGTAGAATGAACTGTTGGAAGAAGTAGTGAAGCCACGGTCAATTGTAACATTCAAAAGGGATTTGGACAAGGGTATTCCAATTTTAGAAGTTTAGAGCACAGGCTCTCAACTGCTGGGCCATGGCATGCTTCCATGGGGTCTTTAAAAATGCTAAATAAAATATTTTAAATTAGATAAAGATGTGTTTCTTACAGAGCCGCCTTTAACTTGAAAACAATGCTCAGTTAATTTCACTAGCGGGCCACAGTGTGTTAGGCCGGTGGGCTTCAGAACCAAAAATTGAGAGGGGGAATCATGGGCCAAACACAGGTAAATGGGTCTAGCTCAGGTAGCACTGGTGAGTTGGCCTGAAGGGCCTGAAGCCAACACGAGAGCACTGTGGGGAAGGACAGGGTCCTCCCATTACCGGGCGTTGAGGGGCTGAGACCAAGTGGAATCCCCTTAAACAGCAGAAAGAGGAGAAACGATGAGGTGACCCAGGGGTGGTAATGAGGTAAATAGAAACGTACAGAGATGGAAATCCACGGATATGAAACTAAGGGTGGGAACAGACCTTCAAAACAGAGGGGTCTCTCTTCCCTGCAGTAAAAAAGCACCACGTCTCCATGTGCCAGATAAAAGAAATTAAATTGATAGTATTTTAAAATTTAGACAGACAGGCCCTTCCGGCCCACGAGCCCACGCTGCCCAAATAATCTACAACCCCTGGTACGCTTCGGACAGTGAGAGGAAAGTGGAGCCCCCAGGGAAATCCCACACAGACACGGGGAGAACGTACAAACTCCTTACAGAGAGCGCGGGATTCGAACTCCAGTCCTGATCGCTGGCGCCGTAACGCCAACCCTGCACCATCGCACACAGAGCTGCTGTCAAGCGGAGAATCGGAAACTTTTTTTGAGTGTAGAATGTTAATGCTAGCCAAGTTAACTTCATTGCTTCGCTCAGGGCCAAAGCAATTAATAAGAAATTGGATGAGGAACACAAGACCTGCCTTCCAGCTTTGACTAACAAATTATTCTCTCTGATAATTCTTTATTTTTTTTTTAAAGAAGAGAAACTGCTGATAAATTGTACATTATTTTTCTCCTTACCAAAAAATAAGACCAGCTGATAAGGCCTTTAATTCTGCCTGGCTGGGAACCAATACAATTCCTCCTGCAAAATGGACCAATTATCAGAAACTAGTTTGGCTAAATGGCATTTCAAGTGAAGCCCTGTTTGCAATGGGCCTTGAATGCCCTTTAGCGAACAACAGTACACTGAAAACAAATAATATATTTGTCAGCATAGCCGGATAGTCCGCTCAAAGCAACCTAGGATTAGCATACGCACTTGCTCTGTTCAGCAGGAAGATAATGATGTGTGATTATTTGATCCAATGAATGTTAAATAGGCACCGAGTCTTATCTTTGCACGACTCCATTTATTTTTTAATCGCCTCACTTTTGAACCGCTTCCTTGTTTTCTCCATTCTCTGGGTTAATGTAAAAAAGAGGCACCTTTGACAGGCAGAGCTGGGGTGGCAGAGTTTATAAGTGCCTGCATTTTACATAGAGAGAGAGAGAGAGAGAGAGAGAGAGAGAGAGAGAGAGAGAGAGAGAGAGAGAGAGAGAGAGAGAGAGAGAGGGGGGAAAGTCCGTTGGAATTTGGCCCCCTGGCTAGTGGATAAGATTCCATATTATAAAGCCGCTCTGATGGTATTTCTGATCAGGTCTCCTCCAATCGAACCCTTAAAGGAAAAACCAAGTCCCTGTCCATGAATTTAAGATAGAACCATAGAGCATTACAGCACAGAAACAGGCCCCCTTCGGCCCTTCTAGTCTGTGCCGAACCATTTTTCTGCCTCGCCCCACTGACCTGCACCCAATCCATGACCCTCCGTACCTCTCCCATCCATGTGCCTGTCCAAACTTTTCTTAAATGTTAAAGTATTCACCACCTCAGCTGGCAGCTCATTCCACACCCCTCACCACTCTCTGTGTGAAGAAGTTCCCCATCATTTTCCCTCTAAACTTTTCCCCTTCACCCTTAACCCTCTGGTTTGTATCTCACCCACCCTCAGTGGAAAAAGCCGACCTACATTTACCCTGCCTGTCCCCCTCATAATTTTAAATACCTCGATCAAATTTCCCCTTGTTATTCTACTCTCCAGGGAATAAAGTCCTAACCTGTTTAACCTTTCCCTGGAACTCAGTTCCTGAACTCCGGGCAACATCCCAGTAAATCTTCTCTGCACTTTTGATATCTTTCCTGTAGTTCGGTGACCAAAACTGCAGACAATTCTCCAAATTTGTCCTCACCAATGTTTTATACAACTTTACCATCACATCCCAACTCCTGAACTCAATACAACACATTTACTCATATCCAAAATTCCGATAACCATAAAGTTCTACGAACCAAACTTTTTATCAGTGCTGTCACATTGACACAAGTCGAAACAAAATTATCACCTGACTTGCCCATGTTGGCGCTAGTTTTGCAACAACAGAGCTTTTAGAACCAGCCAGGAAGACAGACGCTGAACGGCTGGATGTCGGCTCAGAGAAGCAGGCTGGAATCTCAAGCCTTCAGTGAGTGACTGGAGGAAGTCAGCAGGTCAGTCAGCGCATGGGAAGAAATTAGAACGCCGATTGTCCTCGTTTCAGGTAGCTCTTTCCTGTTTCCATTTCCATTTCTTCTTTACCTTCCTCTGTTCTTGGTTCTCTGCTATCTTGGCATCATTAAGGAGAGCGGCCTCCCAACTCATAATATTTTTGTTTCGTCCTGTCAATCAATCTTTCCGTCCTATGTCTTAATTGAGTTATAATGCATTTTCTTATTTTCTAATTCTAACCTCTCTTTCCCTGATGAGTTTTTCTGCAAGTTTTTTTCCAAAATTATAATTTCCTTCTCTAATTTATCTACTTCCTGTAAGTACTTTAGCTGTATTGTATAAAAAGTTGCAAGATTATGGCATAATATCGGGTTATAAAATTAATTGGGATAAAAGTGAAGTTATGCCATTGGTAGAAGGGAATTATGATCGATGAAAAGAAGTTGCTCAATTTAAAATAATCCGATTAAATATCAAGGTATTAGAATTGATAAAAATTTAGAAAATTTATATGTTAAACTATGTTCCATTACTTGAAAAAATTAAAAAAGATTTAAATAGATGGAATGATTTACCCTATTACTTTGATGGGGAGAGTGAATTGTATCAAAATGAATATTTTTCCAAGGGTTCAGTACTTTTTTCCGTCTATTCCTTGTTTCATACTGCACAAAATTTTTAAGGATTTAAATTTAGTTAGACAGAAATTTTTATGGAAAGGAAAAATGAATAGGACATCTTTGTAAAAATTGACATGAAAATTTGAATTGGGAGGTTTACAACTTCCCCATTTTCAGAATTATTATAAAGAGGCAAAATTGAAATTTATTAATTCAATGTTTGATGCAACAAAATCTCTTGTTTGGGCTAAAATAGACAAAATTGATGACAAATCTATGGTAGAATTTATTTATAAATGGAATTCAAAATTATTAATTGGTGCAGACCCACCAATTTTAAAACATTTAATTGAATTATGGAATAAAATTGATTATCAGACAGGTGGGAAAGGGAAGATCTCAATGAAAACACCTTTTATCAGAATAAACTTTTTTCTTTTACTGTGGATAATCAGTTTTTGAAAGCTTGGAACCAAATGGGAATTTAAAAAGTTGATGATTGCTTTGAAGCAGGGAAATTTTTCTCTTTTAATCGTATGAAAGGAAGTTTCAAATCCCTTCAAATACATTTTTTTTTGTTAGTATCAGGTTAAAAGCTTCTTATTAGAAAAATTGGGTCATGATTTAAATTTATTTAAACAACCCTTTTTAGAATTATTACTTACTAAAGACGACTCAAAGAAATGTATTTCTGAGATGTATCAGCTGCTACAAAATAAAATGCCTAAACCAGATGTTCATCGATCAAGAATGAAACGGGAATCGGATTTAGATAGAAAGATTGATGGAAATGTTTGGAGAAATCTGGGTGGGTAACAACAGTGTGACGAAGGTAATAAATGTATGTTACAGGTTGATGCGATGTAACTTTTTACACCAATTGGATTTGACTCCGCATAAATTGAAAAATTTTCAACCTAGTTCTTCAGATTTATGTTTTAGGTGTGGCCAAGAAGTAGTTACTTTTTTTCATTCGACGTGGGCCTGCCCTAAGGTTAAAAGTTTTTGGTTTCAAATTAAATCGTTTTTGGAACAGATATTAAAAGTGAATTCACGTTTTGACCCACTGTTGTTTTTATGAGGAGATATTAAGTCGATCGCTTTAAGATTGAGATTGACCATGTACCAAATTGAATGTTTACGTTGGCCTCTGGCCGTTTCTAAGAAGTGTTTAGCTATTACATGGAAACCGGACTCGGATTTAGGGATGAAAAGATGGCATAATGAAATGAAAGGCTGTATTCCTTTAGAAAAGATTACATATAATTTAAGAGATAAATATTTTTTCTTTACTAAAGTTTGGAGCCCTTATTTGAAAACTATTGGTGTTAGAATTTGATCTCTCAGTCCATTCCAACGGGTGCCACTGTTCCTGCACCCAAGTGTGATTGTAGTAGATGATGATCTCCTTTTTCTTTCTTTGTAGGTGGGGAAGGGAATAGGGAGGGTATTAAGTGGTTGGGGTTTTTTTATATATAAATGACTAAACACATTATGTCTGTATCAATATGTAGCAATTAATGTTATGTGATTTTAAATTTTAAATAAAATATTTTTAAAAAGGAGAGCGGCCTTCTGGGCAGGAGCAAGGACTGTAGTCTGGACTGGCAGCAGCGGCGGGGAGAAGTCGGGGATCGGCAGCAACAGTAGGGAGGTGTCACGGATCGGAGACGATGGTGGGGAGAAGTCGGGGATCGGCAGCAACAGTAGGGAGGTCTCACAGATCGGAGACGATGGTGGGGAGAAGTCGGGGATCGGCAGCAACAGTAGGGAGGTGTCACGGATCGGAGACGATGGTGGGGAGAAGTCGGGGATCGGCAGCAACAGTAGGGAGGTCTCACAGATCGGAGACGATGGTGGGGAGAAGTCGGGGATCGGCAGCAACAGTAGGGAGGTGTCACGGATCGGAGACGATGATGGGGAGGTGTCAGGGATTGATGACAGTGGTGGGGAGGTGTCGGGGATCAGCGACAGTGGTGGGGAGTGTTGGGGTTTGATAACGGCAGTGGGGAGGTGTCGGGGATAAATGGCATCAGTGGGGAGGTGTCAAGGATCGGTGACAACGGTGGGGAAGTGTCAGGGATTGTTGACAGTGGTGGGGAGGTGTTAAGGTTTGACAACAGTGGTGGGGAGGTGGTGGGGTTCGATGATGGTGGTGGGGAGGTGTTGAGGATCAGCAATGGTGGTGGGGAGGTGTCAGGGATCAGCGACAGTGGTGGGGAGTGTTGGGGTTCGATAACGGCAGTGGGGAGGTGTTGGGGATAAATGGCGTCAGTTGGGAGGTGTCAGGGATCGGTGACAACAGTGGGGATGTGTCAGGGATTGTTGACAGTGGTGGGGAGGTATCGGGGATCAGCGGCAGTGGTGGGGAGGTGTCGAGGTTTGACAACATGGCTGGGAGGTGTTGGGGTTCGATGATGGTGGTAGGGAGGTGTCAGGGATCAGCGACAATGGTGGGGAGGTTGGAATACAGATACATAATCCCCTGAAAGTGATGTCACAGATGGAGAGGGTTGTAAGGAGACTTTTTGGCATATTGGCCTTCATAAATCAAACTATTGAGAATAGAGGCCAAATTTGGAGAATTGTGTGCAGTTTTGGTCAGCAATACCTCAAGCTTTGTCCATCCTGACATGGTCCGTAGACTCTTCTTCCTGTAAAGGCAATAACTGGATCGGTATCGATGGTGGCGAAGGACCAACAAACTTGTATCCGGGGGTACTGTGTAGTGTCTCTAATGGTGGGGGGGGGGGAATGTTATAATGACTTTGTACTGTTGATTATGCCCCAACTCTGCATGCCGATCCTCCTGGGCCTTGACTTCCAGAGTCAGTTCAGGAGTGTGATGATGGCGTTCAGGGGGCCCCCAAACGCCGCTGACTGTTCCCAACCCCCAGCTCTCGGACCCCACTCCCCAACCAAGCACCCAAGCTCTTGCACCGTCCTGCAGCCTCACCACCCTGTTGGTGGCCACTCCGTCATTATTCACGAACCTCACTCCGGACTGTAAACCAATTACCACTAAAAGTAGGCGCTATAGCACAGAGGATAGGTCATTCATCCAGGCCGAGGTTTGGCGACTCCTGGCGGAAGGGACCATAGCAGGTCCCTGTGGTCAGAAGGGCGGGCAAGCCCCTATCAACTATAGTCAAACCATCAACCGCTTCATCCAGTTGGACATGTACCCACTACCCTGGATAGCCGACTTGGTCAATAAGGTCGCGCAATACAGAGTTTTTTTCAACCATTGACCTCAAGTCGGCTTATCATCAACTCTCCCTCCGACCGTGCGATCGAATCTACATGGGATTCGAGGCGGATGGAAAATTTTTCACTTCCTGCGGGTGCCTTTCGATGTGCTTTTCAAAGGGTTATGGATCGGATGGTGGAGGAGCACAAGCTGACGGTAACGTTCCCATATCTCAACAATGTCACCGTCTGCGGCCACGACCAGCAGGACCACGACGCCGACCGCCAAATTCTTACATACGGCCAAGTCCTTCAACTTGACGTACATCAAGGACAAATGCGTGTTTAATACAGATCGCCTACCCTGCTTGGATGTGCTGTGGCCCATGGTGTCATTGCCCCAGAGCCCAACCGCATGCGTCCCCTTATGGAGCTCCCAGTCCCAAACACCCTGAAGGTGCTGAAGAGGTGCCTGGGGCTGTTTTCCTATTATGCTCAATGGGTGCCCAATTACGCCGATAAAGCCCACCCCCGATTAAATCCACACCTTCCCATTATCGGCAGAAGCCCAGGCTGTGTTTCACCAGATCTGAGGAGACATTGCAAAGGCCACAATGCAAGCCGTGGATGAATCCATCCTCTTCCAGGTGAAGAGTGATGCCTCCGACTTCGCACTGGCTGCCACATTAAACCAGGCAAGCAGGCTGGTAGCATTTTTTTCCCGCACCCTGCACAGTCCCGAACTCCGGCACTCCTCCGTCGAGAAGGAGGCTCAAGTGATTGATGAGGCGGTGCACCATTGGCGACACTACCTAGCCGGGAAGAGATTTACCCTGCTGACTGACCAGAGGGCAGTGGTCTTCATGTTTAATACAAAGCAGCGGGGTAAAATCTTAGGTGGAGGATCGAGTTATCCACCTATAACTATATCTTGTACCAGCCAGGTAAACTCAACAATCGCCCAGATGCCTCATCCCGGGGGATGTGCGCCAGCGCGCATCTTGACAGTCTCCAGGCCCTACATGATAATCTGTGCCATCCTGTACTCCGTTGAGGACGTCCGGTCCACGACCAGACGCAGCCAGATCTGCACGGAATGTAAGCCTCAGTTCTACCGGCCCGAGAAGGCACACCTCATCAAGGCCACCTGCCCTTTTGAATGACTCAGTGTTGATTTCAAGGGCCTCCTCCCAACCTCCAATAAGAGCACCTACTTCATGTATTCTCCATGTTCCCCTTTGCTATTCCCTGCCTGGATAAGACCTCGACGACGGTTATCAAGGCACTGCATAGCATCTTCACTCTGTTCGGGTACCCCGACTACATTCACAGCGACTGGGAGTCTTCGTTCATGAGTAAGGAGCTGCGACAGTACTTCTTGGCCAGAGACATAGCCACCAGCAGGACCACCAGCTATAACCCCAGAGGTAATGGCCAGGTGGAAAAGGAGAACGGCACCGTCTGGAAGGCAGTGCTCCTGGCCCTCAGGTCTAGAACATGCCAGTGTCTCGCTGGCAGGAAGTTTTGCCCGAGGCTCTCCACGCCATCCCGTCATTACTGTGCACCGCCACTAACACAACCTGCATGAACGCCTCTTTGCTTTCCCTAGGAGATCGGCGAACGGTTTATCCATCCCTCCTTGGTTGGCAACCCCAGGGCCAGTCCTGCTATGGAGGCACGTCAGGGCCCATAAGATGGAAGCAGTGCACCATTCACGCCAACCCCCAATACGCGATCGTGAGGTACCCTGATGGCCACGAGGACACTGTACCAATCCGAGACCTGGCGAGGGCCAGGGACTCCGAAATGGCCCTGGCGGCCATGGACCGGTCTGCAGATCTGATCACATTGCACAGAAACACAGTCCTGAGGTCCGAGCCGCCTGTCTCTCTGCCGGACCTCCAGGAGCCGACCCCCAGTGGCAGCAGACCACTCACTCCCTCAGGAGTCCCCCGCCAGCACCCCATCCCCAGCGATCCCCGTCCCTGATTCTCCCGCAGCAGCCCCACCCCCCAACTCCAGAGAGGCAGCGTTCGGACACACTGGCCCCTCGGTGGTCCAGCAGAAGGAGGAAGTCGCCTGTGTGACTAAACCTCTAGTCTGAAGGAGCCTTCTCCACCCCCCACCCCCGTGTTTTTTGTCTTCTCATGTTTGTTACCGGTGGTTTCTACTTAAAAAGAGGGGGTGAAGGTAATGATATGGTTGTATGTACCGGCTGGCCTCCCTCCTGATGACATCTTCTCCTAGACTCCTCCTGGACTCCTCCCATGTGACCCAGGCCATGAAGGTCGAGGCCCCTTTTCCTCTCTTCATTTCCCTAGCCTTAACGTGGGCCAGCAGTCTCTAGTATAATAAAGCCTATCGTTCCCCTTAGTCCTTGTCTGTGAATTATTGGGGCAACTGGTAGCGCCCAACAGCCACCAGCCAGAATGCTCTCCCCAGGACACCTGTAGAAGTTTTCGAGAGTCTTTGGTGATGTACCGAACCTCCTCAAACTCCTCGCAAAGTATAGCCGCTGGCGAGCCTTCTTTGTAATTGCGTCAACATGGAGGCCCCAGGACAGATCCTGGGTTGACACTCAGCAATTGGAAGTTCTTAACCTTCCTCACAGCTAATCCCTCATTGGTCAACTCTATCAGCTCCTCAAGCCTCATTTTCACTTCCTTTGCACTAAATTTTTTTAACGTAATTTAAGTCAAGTTTATTGTCATCTGATTATACAAGAACAATCCAATGAAACAGCGTTCTCTGTTCCCTGGTATAGAGCACGGAGACACACAACCAGACATAACACATATACAGACAGACCTTCTCGGGCCGGTAGAACTGAGGCTTACATTCCGTGCAGGACAAGTATTTCATCTATACAAATAAATCAATCAATAATGTTTCATACATGTGAGTGCCTCGGAGGGTTAGTGTGAGCAGTTCCTTTGGTCGTTCAGCATCCTCACTGCCCGTGGGAAGAATCTGTTCCTCAGCCTAGTGGGGCTGGCTCTGATCTTTCTGTTTCTCTTCCCTGACCGGAGCAGCTGAAAGATGCTGTGTGTGGGGTGGAGGGGTCCTCGATGATTTTGCACTCCCTGTTCGGACAACAATCCTGGTAGATCACGTCAAAGGGGTCAATCTTGTCATTCACGTCAATTTATGGCAACTTTGCCCTGTGGCGCTGCAGAAAAACAACAAATTTTGTGACAAGAAATTCTGATCTGGATCTCGTGAGTCCCATGGAGCAGGAACCATTCTGTCATCTGCCAGCAGGTGGCAGCCCTTTTCCATGTATCCTCCTCCTCAGATGAAACCATGACTTCGAACCGTAGAACATTACAGCATGGAAAGCAGGGCCTTCGGCTCTTCTAGTCTGTGCCAAACTATTATTCAGACTAGTTACACTGACCTGCAACCAGTCCATCACCCCCCCATACTCCTCCCATCCATGTATCTGTCCCAATTCTTCTTAACTGTTAAAATTGAGTCCGAATTCTTCACCCCAGCTGGCAGCTCGTTCCACACCCCCACCACTCCCTATGTGAAGAAGTACCCCCTCATGTTCCCCCTAAACTTTTCCCCTTTCACTCTTAACCCATGTATCTCACCAACCCTCAGTGGAAAAAGCCTGCATACATTTACTCTGTCTGTCCCCCTCTTAATTCTAAATACCTCTAACAAATCTCCCCTCATTCTTCTACACTTCCAGGGAATAAAATCCAAATCTGTTTAACCTTTCCCTGTAACTCAGTTCTTGAAGTCCGGGCAATGTCTCTTCTTTGAAGTGTTGCTGGCCTATTTGACCAGTTTTCACCTCTTCCCTGAAAGTCCGAAGCACATGTCACTGTCGGCACAGGACACATCACCTGCTCTGTCCATCAGCTCTCACCCCATCTGTGTCAGCTCACCTCTGAGCCCATGGTCATAGGGTAGAGGCTGGTGGGTGGAGCTGAGTCCACGGCCAGGTCAGCCGTGATCTCGTCGAATGGCAGAGCAGACTCGACGGGCCAACTCCTGGTTCTGTCTCTGATGTTGTACTGAAGCAGAGATTTCACGCTCAGGTTCCTGAGGGATTGCCTGAGGAGACCCCAACACTTCAAACCCTCGCAAAATTCCACTAAAGACCTGATCTTAGAATTAGAATGAGGTGGAGCAGATTGAGGAGGTTCAGCTGGTTCCTGTCCAGAGGACATAAGATATCTACCCTCCTCTACACATTAATAGCACATGGTATCTTTGACCCACTACGTAAGGAAGGAGTGAAAACATGACGCAGGAGAAACTCAAGTGTCCTTTATAGAGCAAAGATAAAGATACATAACCAACGTTTTGGGCTTGAGGTATGGAAAATGCCAACTGGCTTAGCTTTGTGAAGGGAAAGTTGTGCCTTCTTTAGCCAGAGGATCATGATTCTGTAGCCCTTTTCCCACTGGCATCCCAGTTAATTGGCCGTGCAGTGTCCCAGGATAGGAAGCCCTTTGTGCTGCTTCCACTGGGTTGCCCTTAACTGGGACACTAATTGCTTTTCCACTGAACACAACTCATCCCTGGGGATTGGAGTGTTCGACCTTCCACCAGAAAAGGGTAACTTTCTGCTGTCCCTTTCCCACTGGTTTTATCAGTATGCCTGTGTCAGCAAACAGTGGGGATACGAATAGGGAGTAGAGATGGTTAATCTCCGGCGTCAAAGGCAGTGTTCCTTTTCCACTGGACCCTGTCCCAGTAAGTTCCCAGTTAATTCCTGGGGCAGGGCACCAGTGGAAAAGGGGCTTGTGGAACTTGTTGCCACAGGTGCCAGTGGAAGGAGGTCATTAGATGCATTTAAGCCAGAAATTACAGGTATTTAATTAGTCAGGGCATCAAGGGTTCCAGGGAGTGGGGCTAAGCGATAAGGATCAGTTCATGATTAAATGGCAAGGTCGGCACGATGGGCCAGTTGGCCTTCTTCTGCTCTTGTATCCTGCGTGATCTTGTGTGAAAAGGTTAGGAGGAACTACTTCACACAGAGAGTGGTGGGGGTGTGGAATGAGCTGCCAGCTGAAGTGGTGAACGCAGACTCAATTTTAACATTTAAGAGGAATTTGGACAGGTACGTGGATGGGAGGGGTTTGGAGCAATAGAGACTGGGTGCGGGTCAGTGGGACTGGGCAGAAACATAGTTTAGCACAGACAAGAAGGGCCAAAGGGGCCTGTTTCTGTGCTGTAATGTTGTATGGTGCTCTGGTTCTAAGCAAACAGCCCCCCAAGCCTGAATCATGGGACGTGGTGAAGCCTGTGTTCTGAACCAGTGCTCCGCGTCTCCACTTGAGGGAAGGTCAGACTTTAGTGGGAGGTTAAAAGTCAAGATTCCTGAGGTAAATGAACTGTTCACCGGCCGTAAGAGCACAGAGCCATGGACAAATTGGGGACTTAAACTTTAATGATGCTCCACTTTACTCACTGCTAACATGAGCAAATTGGCTCCCATTAATAGGGTGAGACAGAGACTGGAATTTTCTGGAGCATGAGCCGAGAAGGAGATGTGGCTGAGATAAGGTCACTAACGGCAGTGTGTAATGGGAGTGGAAGGAGAGTGCGTGCCTTATCCTCTCCATCAGCTGCACATTTCCAAAGCGGTTCAGAAACATTGAGCTCCGTAAGTATGTGCCCATATTCCACGCCCCACCCCTAATGTCAGCCTACCCCCTCCCTCAGGGAAAAGGAGCAACGAATCAGCAGGTAACCATGACACAGCCGGTGGGAAGGACGTGCCCCTGAAACACGTGGCCTTTGAGCTGATCGGAACTTCGTCTCCACCGCTGCTCAGCATACAGCATCGCTCAGATCACGCCCTTTGGCCCGTCATGTCCCCGCTAGCCATCAAATCTCCCACTTTGGCTCATCACCTCCTCTGGTTGACAATCCACAGCCTTCTCAGATTCCAGTTTTATTAAATATAGAAACATAGAAAATAGGTGCAGGAGACGGCCATTTGGCCCTTCAAGCCTACACCACTGTTCATTATGATCAGTACCCGGTTCCTGCCTTCTCCCCATAGCCCTTGATCCCCTTAGCCACAAGGGCCAATTCTAACCTACTCTTAAATATTGACAAGGAACCATCCTCAACTACTTCCAGTGGCAAAGAATTCTACAGATCCACCACCCTCTGAGAGAAGAAATTTTTCCTCATCTCAGTCCTAAAAATCTCCCCCCTTATCCTTAAACTATAACCCCTGGTTCTGGTTTTTCCCAGCATTGGAAACAACCTTCCTGCATCTAGTCTTTCTAAACCCTTAAGAATTTTATATGTTTCTATAAGATCCCTCCTCAATCTTCTAAATTCCAGAGAATACAAGCCTAGTCTGTCCAACCTTTCTTCATATGCGAGTCCCTCCATCCCCAGTATCAGCCTAGTGAACATTCTCTGCGCCCCCTCCAAGGCAAGGATGTCCTTCCTCAGATAAGGAGACCAAAACTGCACACAGTACTCCAGGTGTGGTCTCACCGAGGCCCTGTAGAGCTGTAGCAGGATCTCCCTACTCCTGGACTCAAATCCTCTTGCTATGAACGCCAGCATAGCATTCGCCCTCCTCACTGCCTGCTGCACCTACATTCCCACTTCAATGACTGATGCATAGCAACACCCAAGTCTCACTGCATCTCCCCTTTTCCTAAACAGATACCATTTAGATAATAATCCTCTTTCCTGTTCTTACCTCCAAAGTGGATAACCTCGCATTTATCCATATTATATTGCATCTGCCACATCTTGGCCCACTCACCTAACTTGTCCAAATCATTCTGCAACCTCCTAGCATCCTCTAAACAGCCAACCCCACTACCCTTCTTCATGTTGTCTGCAAATTTTGAGATATTGCTATCTATTCCCACATCTAATGCGTTGATATATATTGTAAACAACTGCGGCCCCAGCACTGAGCCCTGCGGTTCCCCACTAGTCACTGGCTGCCATTCTGAAAAGAACCCATTTATACCTACTTTTTGCTTCCTGTCCCTCAACCAATTCTCTATCCATCTCAATACCATCCATCCTATACTGTGTACTTTAAGTTTGTATGTTAGTCTTCTGTGCGGAACCTTATCAAATGCCTTACTAAAGTCCAGATATACCACATCCACTGGTTCTCCCCTATCCACCCTGTTGGTTACATCCTCAAAAAACTCTATTAGGTTCATCAGACATGATATCCCCTTCACAAAACCATGCTGACTCTCTGCAATGATACCACTACTTTCCAAATGTACTGCAATTGCATCTTTAATAACCGATTCTAGCACCTTCCCTATGACCGATGTCAGGCTAACTGGTCTGTAGTTTCCAGATTTCTCTCTCCCTCCCTTCTTAAAGAGTGGGGTTACATTGACCACCCTCCAATCCTCAGGAACTAATCCCGTATCTAAGGAGGTTTGCAAAATTATCACTAATGCATCCACTATTTCCTGGGCTACTTCCTTCAGCATTCTTGGATGCAGACCATCCAGCCCTAGGGATTTATCTGCCTTTAATCCCTGCAATTTAACTAATACAACCTCTTGACTTACAAATTGTTTCCTTTATTCCCTCCTTCACATTAAATTCCCCGATCCTCAACAATTTCCTGAAGATTAGTTATGTCCTCCTTGGTGAAGACAGAACTAAAGTAGTCATTCAGACAGTCTGCCATGCCCTTGTTCCCCATGATCAACTCACTCATTTCTGTCCGCAACGGACCCATATTTGTCTTAACCAACCTCTTTCTCTTAACGTATCTACAAACAATTTTAGTCATTTTTTATGTTCCCTGTCAGTTTCCTCTCATAATCCCTTTTACCTTTCCTAATTAATTCTTTTGTCCTCTTCTATAAAACTCTGAATTTCTCCTAATCATCAGGAATTTTTTTTTGGCTAATTTATATGCTGCTTCTTTGGATTTGATACTTTCTCTGATTTCCCTTGTTAGCCTCCTTGATTTATTCTTCGTACAAACTGGGATGTACATTTTCTGCACTTGCTCCAAGCTATCGTTAAACGATTGCCATTGCATTTCTACCGTTAGTCCTTTAAGTACCATTCGCCAATCTATTTTAGCCAATTCACATCTCATACCATCAAAATTACCCCTCTTCAAATTCAGAATCTTTGTATCTGAATCAACTCTGTCACTTTCCATCCTAATGAAGAATTCCACCATATTGTGGTCACTCTTGCCCAACGGGATCCTCACAACAAGATTGCTAAATAACCCTTCTCCATTACTCAATACCCATCTAGAATGGCTCATTCCCTCGTCGGTTCCTCGACAAAAACAATCCCGCATACATTCTAAGAAAACCTCTTCCTCCTTACCCTTACCAATTTGGTTCACCCAATCTACTTGTAGATTAAAGTCACCCATTATAACTGCAGTCCCTTTGTTGCACACACCTCTTCCCTAACCAACAAGGCTACTCCACTTCCTTTTCCATTCTGTCTATCCCTCCTGAATGTTGAGCTCCCAGTCATGTTCCCCTTGAAGCCACGTCTCTGCGATCCCAACTATATCATAGTTATTAATAGTTATCTCCACATTCGATATCTCCACATTCGATTCCTCCACTTTATTACAAATGCTCCTTGCATTGAGACACAAGGCCTTCAGACTTACTTTAGCCACACTCTTATCTCTTTTACCATTATGTAAATAAGTATCTCTCTTTGATTTTCGCCTCGGTCTTACCTGCCTGTCACTATTGCTTTTCACCTTGCTACCTTTTGCTTCTATCCTCATTTTACACCCCTCTGGACTGGTTCCCACCCCCCCCCCCCACCCGCCACATTAGTTTAAACCTTCTCCAACAGGGCCAAGGGCATTGGTCCTGGCCCTGCTCAGGTGCAGACTGTCCTGTTTGTACCAGTCCCATCTGCCCCAGAACCGGTCCCAATGTTCCAAGAATCTAAAGCCTTCCCTCCTACACCATCGATCAAGCCACATATTCATTCTAGCTATCCTGTTTTTCCTACTCTAACCAGCTCGTGGCACGGGTAACAATCCAGAGATTGTTGCCTTTGAGGTCCTACTCCTCAATTTACTTCCTAAATCCTTAAATCCATCTTGTAGGACCTCATCCCTTTTTTTTCCCTATGTTGTTGGTACCGATATGGACCACGATAGCTGGCTGTTCTCCCTTCCCTTCCAGAATGTCCTGCAGCCACTCCGAGACATCCTTGACCCTTGCACCAGGGAGGCAACACACCATCTGGGAGTCTCGTTTACAGCCACAGAAACTCCTGTCTATTCCCCTTACAATGGAATCCCCATGACTATTGCCCTACCACTCTTATCCCTGCCCTCTCTCACAGCAGAACCACTTATGGAGCCATGATCCTAGCTTCTGCTGCCTTCTCCTGGTGGGCCATCTCCCCCAACAATATCTGCTCTGCAGGGAGACGACCGCAGGGGACTCCTGCGCTACCTTCCCACTACTTCTCTTACTGTTAGTCATCCAGTCCCTATCTTTCTCTACCCTCTGAAACTGCAGTGTGACCAACTCACTAAAGGTGCTATCCACCAGTATCTCAGCATCCCGGATGCTCCAAAGAAAATCCATACGCAGCTCCAGTGCTGACAGTCAGGAGTTGCGGCTGGACACACCTTCAGCACACGTAGCCCCCAAGGACATTGATAGTATCCCTGAGCTCCCATGTAGCACAGGAGGAGCAGGACACAGGTCTGAGCTCACCTACCATGTCTGAATCAAACCCTTTGTGTCTAAAATAAATGAGAAGAGTGGAAAAACTCACCCCTCTATTATTTCTTACCTGTGCCTCCGCCTCTCTGTGTCGAAGCCTCAGGTGTCCCATTCCTTCACTGGGCCGCTCCCAGACAAGTTCCTACTTTTATGTGCTGCTACTCTTTGAAAAACAACTACTCTACAGCCCTAGACAATTTACTCAATTTCCCTCACCTGTACTCTCTATCTAATCACTGCCTCAACACTTACCTTGCCGTCAGACACTCCACGCCCCCCCTGCACTCGATGACTCCGACTGCTCCGCCTGTCAGAGTACATACATGACATGGCAGCGCGGTTGGTGTAATGGTTAGTGCTATCTGTAAGGAGTTTGTAGGTTCTCACCATGTCTGTGTGGTATTACCCTGGAGAGGGGGCTCCGGTTTCCTCCCATTGTTCAAAAAATATCAGGGAAGATATAGGTGTAATTGGGCAGCATGGGCTTGTGGGCCAGAAAAGCCTGTTTCGATGTTGTAAAAATAAATTTTAAAGTTAAAAATGACATCACATACAACCCCGAGATTCTTTTTCCTGTGGGCGAGGCAGAATTAGCACTTAATGGTAGTGTAAAAAAATACTGTACACAAAATACACATTCAAGATTCAAGTTATATCATAGTAGGGTATTACATGAAATTTCTTTGTTCCTGCTGCAAGGCAGACAGATTCGCCACCGGCAGGAATTACCTGAAGTGCCTCTTACAGTCAGAGAGAGACGCAAAAGAGAGTGTTCCCGCCCCCCCCCCGCCCCCCCCAGAGTCACCAAATGTCCGTGGATTCACCTCCAGCGCTTCCACGGACCCGCAGCACACAGAGTCCAGTCCAAACTATTGGGAACCTGAGCTCCAGATCCGAACCTCCGGCACAGTCAGGAACCCTCCAGCTCCCTTAGTACCTCCTCGCATCCTGGTCCCAAGACCTGGTACCCACCCACCCCCCCCCAGCCAGTTCAAGCCGATCTCCAGCAGTGCGCAGCCCAGCGTGAGTCTCCTGATAGTGGTCCCCAGCAGCCCACAGCTTCTGCGGCTTCCTCGCCGCGAGTCACCAGGAGCCCCGCCTCATTTACTGGTCCCTCAGCTGCAGACCAACCCCTCACTTGCCGCCGCTGTGGTCACCATCCTCGCGGCTCGTCTCCTCCGCTTCTCCCTCTCAGAAGGTGCATAATCTTCCTGTCCTCTAGTGCCATGCTCCAGTCCTCCACTTCCCCAGAGTCTGCAAACCCTCATGGCTACTGCCGATTAATAGACGCCGCCATCTTGGGTGCAGACTCACGGTCGCGGGATTTCAAATTTAAAAACTCCCATCAGCTCCCTCAATGGGCCGTTCAAAGCTCATTCAGAGTAGATGGGCAGTTAACTGGGCAGTTGGACCCCACAGGAGGGCAGCGTCTCCACTCCCTCATTCTCCGCAGGTCCGCACCAATGGCAGCACTACAATCACAGCGGCTATGTCAATGCTGCCATTTTGATCTAATTGACAAATAATGTATGTAAACAAACTGACTATGCAACACAGAGACAATAAACAAATCAATAAAGTGCCAATGTATGAGTCCTTAAATGAGTCCATGATTGAGTTTGTCTGATGGTGGAGGGGGAACAGCAGTTCCTGAACCTGGTGGGGCAAGTCTTGTGGCCCCTACACCTCTTTTCTGATGGCAGCAGCGAGAACAGAGCGTGTGCTGGGTGGTGGGGGTCCTTGGTGATTGCTGCTGCTCTCCGACGGCAGCGTTCCCTGTAGATGTTCTCGATGGTGGGAAGGGTTTGCCTGTGGTACCTTTTGGAGGGCTTTATGCTCAGAGGTATTGGTGTCCCCAGACCAGATGGTGATGCAGCCGGTCAGCACACTTTCCACCACCCACCTGGAGATGTTTTCCAGTGTTTCCGGTGTCATGATCGATTATTGTCTCCTGCAGAAGTACAACGTGCAAAATGCACCAAAACTCTTGCATGATGCAGCGACACGGGTACCTAAAATACACAAAACATAAATTAAACCCAATTACCACTCAAGAGAAACAAAAGGTAATAACTATAAGAAAACAGACAAATCTTCACAGTTTCAAGTAGTGCAACAAAATGGATTGAAGTGTTTTTTTCTGGAAACCTCCTAAATGTTGGAAGACTCTCTGCTTCAACAAACCCCCTCAGTGTGTTGCCAATCTCTCAGATCTTCCTCAGATCCTGTCGAACATCATACCCCAGAAACTGGAGCAGGAGTCGTCCATCGGCCCGTCGAGCCTGCTCCGCCATTCATTAAGATCACGGCTGATCTGATGATGGGCTCATCTCCACCGACCTGCCTTTCCCCCATATCCCTTAATTCCCCAACTTTGTAAAAATCGATCCAACCTTATCTTTAAGGCATACACTGAGGTCACCTCCACTGTTTCAATCAATGGCCATTAAATTCCATAGGTTCACCCCCCCACCTCTGGGAAAAGCAGTTCCTCCTCATCTTTGTCCTAAATCTAGTCCCCTGGATCTTGAGGCTGTGTCCCCTAGTTCTGGTCTCCCCCACCAATGGGAACAACTTACCTACCTCTATCTTATCATCCCTCCTCCCCTTGATCGCTGCTGTCCCCTCCCTCCCATCTCCACCGATCACCTCCTCCCTTTGCGACCACTCCTCCCCTCTACTCTTTTGTTTGATGGTGAGGGTCCTTGAGAATAGAGGCTGCTTTATTGAAACACCGCCTCTTAAAGATGTCCCTTAATGGAGTGAAGACTAATGCCCATGGTGGCGCTGGCCGAGTTCACAACCCTTTGTAGCTTTGTGAGAGGAAGGTCATGCCTCACGTGCCTAATTGAGTTTTTTTGAAGAGATAAGAATTGATGAGGGTCGGGTGGTAGATGTGATCTATATGGATTTTAGTCAGTCATTTGACAAGGACCCCATGAGAAGTCGTTCAGAAAGTCATGAGGGACAGGATCAGTGGCTTGCATGTAGAAAGCAGAGAGTAATAGTGGGAGGAAAGTATTCTGTCTGGATGTCGGTGACTAGTGGAGGGGCCACGGGGATCTGTTCTGGGACCTCTGCTCTTTGTGGTCTTGGATGAAGAGGCGGAAGGATGGGTCAGTAAGTTTGTGGATGACATGAAGGTTGGAGGAGTTGTGGATGGAATTGAAGGTTATTGGAGGTTACAAAAGGATATGGACAGGATGCAGAGTTGAACTTTGGAAAGACAAACCAGAAGGTTGAGTACAGGGTTATGGTCAGAAATTTAACAATTGGATGAGCAGAGGGATGTTTGGGTCCAAATCCATACATCTCTCAAGGTCGCTGCACAGGTTGACAGGATAGTTAAGAAGGCCAATGAGATGCTGGGCTTCATTAATAGGGGAATTGAGTTCAAGAGTCGAGAGATCACGTTGCAACTCTACAAATCTCTGGTGAGACCCCACTTAGAGTATTGTGTTCATTTCTGGTCACCTCATTATAGGAAGGATGTGGAAGCTGTGGAGAGGGTGCAGAGGAGATTTGCCAGGATGTTGCCTGGATTGGAAAATAAGTCTAATGAGGCAAGGTGAGCAGAGCTGGGACTTTTCTCTTTGGAGCCTAGAAGGATGAGAGGAGACTTAATAGAGGTCTACAAGATTATGAGAGGCATAGATAGGGTGGACGGCCAGTGCCTGTTTCCCAAGGCAGGATCAGCAAACACCAGAGGACGTGTGTACAAAGTGAAGGAGGGAAGTTTAGGGGAAAATGTCAGGGGTAAGTTTTTTATGCAGTGAGGTGTGGGGGCCTGGAATGCCTTGCCTGGGGTGTTAGTGGATCTGGAAGCATTAGAACATTTGAGAGACTCTTTGATAGGCCACATGAAAGAGAAATAAAGGGTTATGAGGGAGTAAGAGTTTTTTTTTATAGACCTGTATTATGTTCCATCTCTCTACCCCCTTCCATTCTTTCTCCTTAGCCCTCTGGCCTCTCCCCATCATGTCTCACTTCTTTATCTTCTACCTTCCCATCTGTATCCAGCTATGACTTCTTATCTTTTAGCCTGCACCCCTCCCCCCCGACCTTTCCTCCCTCTTCGTGCCTTTCTGCCCCCCCTCCTTTTCATTCGGGCCTCTACTTGTTTTCCACATTCTCAACGAAGGGCCCAGGCCCAAAAGGTCAACTGCCTCTTATTCCTTCCCCATGGACGCTGTATGTCCTGCTGAGTTTATCCAGCATGTTTGGAACTACATTCGACCCCAGTGTCTGCAGGCTTACTTGTTTACCTGAATGTTCAAGTTTGAGTTCAAATTTATTTATCATTCGATTGTACAAGTACAACCCGATGAAATAGCGTTCTCTGGATCTCGGTGCAAAACATGAAGACACACAGCCAGACATAACACACATACAGACAAACAGTACATATATTATTTGTTCGATAAATACTGGCATCTCGGAGGGTTTGTATGAGTTCATCAGTCATTCAACATCCTCACTGCCCGTGGGAAGAAGCTGTTCCTCAGCCTGGTGACGCTGGCTCTGATCCTCCTGTATCTCTTCCCCGACGGGAGCAGCTGAAAGATGCTGTGGGTGGGGTAGAAGGGGTCCTCAACGATTTTTCAATAGGAGGAGGGAGACCCCAGTGATCCTCTCTGCTGCTCTTATGCTCCTGTGGGTTGGCCTCCGATCCGATACTCTACAGCAACTGTACGACAATGTGATGCAGCCAGCCAGGCCGATCTCAATAAAACTCCTGTAGAAATGTTATCTACCTCTGGCTTCACTCGTCCAAAATAGAATTGCACATGATACAACCGTCAGTGACCTTCCCACACCTGACCAAAGGGAGGTCTTTTGGATAAAGCAGCTGAAGCTAGAATCAGAGTTGACAATAAATTGCAATGATCGGAAGAAGGGCAGGCAATGGTGATGTGTGTGGAGGAAATGTGGCCTCCCTGCCCTTTCAGAATGTGTGGATTGCACTTGGTCACATGTCACGTATTCGGAAGTCCCATCTCCTGAAAAACAAGGTTGGACTCCAGCCACCTATTAGTGCACACCTTACCATTGGCTCATTTAAATCACCTCAGGTCATTATTGGCCAGAAGCATAGGTTAGCATGGTATAGAACACCAACGCACAGCACATTCGTTCTCTCTGCCTCGTGGTCCCAGCCCCAGACATCGCTACTGTGGACATCACTGGAAGTGTTGGGGGTAAGGTGTGCTCTACACCATTAGTACAGTACCGTGATAGATCAATACTTGCAAGGAGCTGCAATCCTGTTGGTCAGGCAACCGGGTGTGTGTAAGAGTCCCCGTTTGTAGTGTGTGAGGGGGGTCAAGTATAGGTTTACTTGTCAGTGTCCCACCGAAGTCTGAGGTGAATGTCTATAGCGTCGCTTAAGTGAGATAGTGATTGAGTACCATTTAACGTTCTCCCATTTGTTAATAAAAGTTATGTGTGATTGCAACACTGGAGTCCAGTCTCGTCTCTCTGTGAATGCACCGAACCTGATATTCTTCCCAACATGACAAATGGCGAGGAAGCCCACGGAGAACTTTGACGGATAAGGATATTGGGCAAGGACATGTGTTATGAGCCCAAAGGACCCCAAAACCCAGCAGCAATAGATATCCACCAAAACAAATGGTTTCTTAAACAAAAGTTGTTTTTAATTAACTTTAAACATGAAAACCAAATCACACTTTAGCTTATCATATTAACTTACTTTAACTAACTTAACCCCCTTCTAATTCTGAGCACACATGTATGTAATGTGTGTGTTAGTTCAGAAAAATTATTTGGTTCACAGTCCAATCTCACTTCTCATTCCTCCAAGTTCACTGGTTGCAGGCAATTCTTAGACTGTGCACAGAATTTAACATGTATAAAGTTCACCAGGCTTTGGTGCTTGAAAGGTAAATGGTTACGGCTCAGGAAGGTTTGTGTCGGTTTTCAGAGAGAGATGTGTTATTCCAGGACATCCACAACTGATGTATTTCCACCAGCCACTTCAGTGTCTTGCTGACAAAACTTGCCCCATCAGGGTTCTCCAGATGATCACCTCTTTCTTTCAGGTCACCACAGAGTCTCTTATTCCAAGTGAAACATTAGACAGCCAGTCCTCTCCTTTTGCATGAACCACCAGAGCTGTGACTAGGCCATCTTCCAAAAGCTTGCCAGCTTGTTCTGTTCCAGTCCCAGCAACTTCTTGCTGGTTGTAACACTGTCAAGTGTCCTGCAGACAGTAGCAGAGCCGACCTGCTCTTACATCTGTTGCCATTTGTAAACAACAACCCGTTAGTGAAATCTCTTGAACACTCTTCAAAGCTCTTGCAAAAAGGTGTGAGAAGCAACTATGTTTTTCCCAATTTATCTCCCAAAAACATTTCTATAAACTCTGTCACACATGGCAACTGGAACACAGTACAGAGAAGTGCATGCTCATGCACTTTGGTGGAAGGAATAGAACATAGAACATTACAGCACAGTACAGGCCCTTTGGCCCACAATGTCATACCAGCCTATATAAACCTCCTCAAAATACTAAACATTCCCTACCTCATAATGCTCTATTTTTCTTACACCCATATGCCTAAGAGTTTTTAAAATGTTCCTATTGTACCAGTCTCCAGCATCACCCCTGGCAATGCATTCCAGACACCCACCACTGTTCATGTAAAAAAAAACTTATCCCTGACGTCTCCCCTAAACTTGTTCAGATGTCCTCGTATGTTTGCTACTCTCGTCCTTGCTATCTACCCTGTCTAAACCTCTTAGTGAAGGTGTAGACCACACATGTCAAACTCTGGCCCATGGGCCAAATTTGGCCCACGATATAATTATATTTGGCCCGCAAGATCATTTCAAAAATGTATTAGAGGTGGCCCGCTGGCCGCCGCGCCAGTATAGCGCATGCACAGCTAATACTACAAATCCCAGAATGCACTGGCGTCAGCCCGCTAATCGCCCCCACCTCCTCTGTTTATGTTGCAGGGTCTCACCGTGGACTCTGGTTTTGGGGCCTGGCCGGTGTCAGGGGAAGCCAAGGCCGCTTCCCAACGCCCGGAACCGGAGGCCTCGGGCCTGACCTCGCCAGGACCGTTGCCCACTCCCCCTCCCTGTCGCAGGCCGACCCGCGACTCACGGTGACGGGGCCGCTGATCAGCCAAGATGCCGCCCTGCAGCGAGAGCCAATGCCCCCGCACTGTCGTTGTCCAACCCGATCGCCCGCAAACCCCGCCCTCCCGCACACAGGCCTGAGTAAGGATTATGAACTTTAATCTCAGGATAAAGCGATCTTCCAATAGTTTCATGTCACAGTGATAAATATATTCCTGGTTAAAAATGGTCCTGCACCTGGATACAAGCTCATTAGGCATAAAACTTGAAAAGTGTGTAAATCAAAGGATATCTGTACCAATGGAAAAAGGGCATGGCAAATAACCCTGCGAGAGTTCATGCCCACAATCAGTCACCCATTGGATTGTTTCAGGAATCATGTTATTCTCCCACATTCTCAATAGCCCTCAGATTTTACTATTCGACAGCGCACTAGCAACATTTGACAAATCCTCTATAGAGAAATATTATTTATTGAATATTTTATTTCTCATTTGTTAACGCTTCTGGAAAGAGTTTATCCAAAACTATTATTAAACATTTATTTTAATAAGAAAAAGTTTAACATTACATATGTTGAAAGAAGAGAAAACATGCAGATGTTGTTGAAAATTTTCAATAAATATTTAGTTCGGCCCTCGACTTAGTCCAAGTTTTTAATTTTGGCCCTCCGTGAATTTGAGTTTGACACCCCTGGTGTAGATGGTCTTCTCAATGGGCAGTGAGTTCAGAAAATAAAGGTGCAGAGAAGGACTTGAGAGCACTCGTGCAAAATTCCCAAAGGATAACCTGCAGGTGGAGTCAGGGGTGGGGGGTGTAAGGAAGGCAAATGCCTGACACGACGCTGTTACAGCGCCAGGGACACGGGTCCGAATCTGCCACTGTCCGTAAGGAGTTTGTACGTTCTTCCCGTGTCGCCGTAGGTTTCCTCTGGGTGCGGCACTCTTCAAAACGTTGGTAGATGAATTGGTCACATGGGTGTATTTGGGCAGCAGTGGGCCCAGAAGGGCTTGTTACTGACCTGTATCTCTAAATTTAAAAGTAAATTAAATTAAAATTTAATGATGAGGCTTTGTACAGCATTGGTCAGACTGCTTTTGGAGTATTGCGAGCAGATTTGGGCTCCTTATCTGAAGAAGGATGTGTTGGCGTTGGAGAGGGTCCTGAGGGTTCACTGGAATGATCCCTGGAACGACAGGGAATATGAGGGGCGTTGAAGGCTCTGGGATTGTACTCACTGGAGTCTAGAAGAACGAAAAGGGATCTTATTGAAACCTATCGAATACTGAAAGGCCTGGACAGAGTGGATGTGGAGAGGATGTTTCCCTTGCTGGAGAAGTCCGGGACCAGAGGCCACAGCCACGGAATACAAAAAAGTCCCTTTGGAACAGAGATGAGAAGGGATTTCTTTCCTCAGAGGGTGGTAAATCTGTGGAATTCGTTGCTGCAGACAGCCGTGGAGGCTGGGGATATTGAAGACAGAGGGAGAAAGGTTCTAGATCAGGAAGGGAATCAAGGGTCATGGGGAGAAGGCAGGAGAAGAGGGTTGACAAGGATAGTAAATCAGCCATGATGGAATGGCAGGGTAGAGTTGATGGGCTGAAGGGCCTAATTCTGTCTTGTGGTCCAACACAGAAGCAGCCCATTATGACCATCCTGCCCTTTCTGTCCATCCATACTAATCCTGTTGGATAGGTCTCTGGTCCTCAATGCCATGCCAATTCTCATTGAAGGAGGTTTGAGCCAGGAACTACTGCAGTAACCTATGTACCTCTATCAAATCTGCACTCATTCTTCAGGGAATAAAGTCCTAACCTGTTTAACCTTTCCCTGCAACTCAGCTGTAATGTTCTGTGTAAAAATGCTCACAATATCCACAAAAGGCAGCATTCGTCATAGAGAGTCACCAGAACTTAAGAATGGAATGAGACCATTCAGCCCTTTGAATCTGTTCCAAAATTCAGATTATTCAGTGACCAAACCTTTCATTGTCAAAATCGTCACCAAATATCCTTCAGTCTCGGGTTAGGAATAATGATGCAGTGTTTCCAATCTGCTCTTCGTTGCCTCGGCTTATGTTGTTATATTTATTTGCACTACAGCCATTCAGCCCCTCGAGTACATCTCAGATCTCAGAGACATTACCCTGCTGACACACCCCTGACTTATTCTCGCTTATGTTCCGACCAACTCTCCCCCACACCTCCTCAATTTCCTCCCGCTGCATACAGGGAGGTGGGAGGGGAGGGGGATGGGGCCAACATACAGCAACTAGTCAACCCCACCCTCAAGGCTGCACGTCTCTGCAAAGGGGGACGAACCCAAAGCATTGGGAGACCCATGCGTTCACAGGTAGTCTTCATGCGCTGGGCGTTAGGATGGAGCACGGGGTCTCAGGGGCGGTGATCCAACAGGGTATCGACAGCAACCTTTCCACTGATATCCCGGTTAATTGGCTGTGCAGTGTCCCGGGATAGGAAGCCCTTTGTGCCATTTCCTCCAGGACACTAATTGCTTTTCTACTGAACACACTCACCATCAGGGATCGGAGTGTTCGACCTTCCACTGGAAACTTTCTGCTGACCCTTTTCCACTGGTTATATCAGCACGCGGGCGTCAGCAAACGCCGAGGATATGAGTTGGGGTAGAGGTGGTCAATCCCCAGTGTGACATGACATCATCTGACACCAGCGTTTAGACAGTGTTCCTTCTCCACTGGACTCTGTCCCAGTAAATTCCCCACTAATTCCTGGGACAATGCGCCAGTGAAAAGAGGCTGATGTTTCATACAGTTGAAATTCAAATTTATTGTCACATGTACGAAGAGGCAGAGATAGATGTTGCTTTGCCATCAGTCCAGCAAATGTCTCTTACTCAGTGCAACAAGTAAGACACAGTTCAGGAGTGCAAAGCGACAGAGAGAGTGAAACACAAAAATCTGCCAATGTTGTGAATGTATTGCAAATACAGAAATGCTGAAGGAACTCGAAGGCCACGCAGCGGCCACAGCAGGTAAAGGTGTATTGCTGGTATTTTCAGGGGATAGGGAGGGACTGAGTTGAAGGAAAGGAGAGAGGGAATAGGGAGGGACTGAGCTGGTGGAAAGGAGACAGGGGGATAGGGAGGGACTGAGCTGAAGGAAAGGAGACAGGGGGATAGGGAGGGACTGAATTGAAGGAAAGGAGACAGGGGGATAGGGAGGGACTGAGTTGAAGGAAAGGAGACAGGGGGATAAGGAGGGACTGAGCTGGTGGAAAGGAGACAGGGGGATAGGGAGGGACTGAGCTGGTGGAAAGGAGATGGGGGGATAGGGAGGGACTGAGCTGAAGGAAAGGAGACAGGGGGATAGGGAGGGACTGAATTGAAGGAAAGGAGACAGGGGGATAGGGAGGGACTGAGTTGAAGGAAAGGAGACAGGGGGATAAGGAGGGACTGAGCTGGTGGAAAGGAGACAGGGGGATAGGGAGGGACTGAGCTGGTGGAAAGGAGATGGGGGGATAAGGAGGGACTGAGCTGAAGGAAAGGAGACAGGGGGATAGGGAGGGACTGAGCTGGTGGAAAGGAGATGGGGGGATAAGGAGGGACTGAGCTGAAGGAAAGGAGACAGGGGGATAGGGAGGGACTGAGTTGAAGGAAAGGAGACAGGGGGATAAGGAGGGACTGAGCTGAAGGAGAGGAGACAGGAGGATAGGGAGGGACTGAGCTGAAGGAAAGGAGACAGGGGGATAGGGAGGGACTGAGCTGAAGGAAAGGAGACAGGGGTATACGGAGGGACTGAGCTGAAGGAAAGGAGACAGGGGGATAGGGAGGGACTGAGCTGAAGGAAAGGAGACAGGGGGATAAGGAGGGTCTGAGCTGAAGGAGAGGAGACAGGAGGATAGGGAGAGACTGAGTTGAAGGAAAGGAGACAGGGGGATAGGGAGGGACTGAGTTGAAGGAAAGGAGACAGGGGGATAAGGAGGGTCTGAGCTGAAGGAGAGGAGACAGGAGGATAGGGAGGGACTGAGCTGAAGGAAAGGAGACAGGGGGATAGGGAGGGACTGAGCTGGTGGAAAGGAGACAGGGGGATAGGGAGGGACTGAGCTGGTGGAAAGGAGATGGGGGGATAAGGAGGGACTGAGCTGAAGGAAAGGAGACAGGGGGATAGGGAGGGACTGAGCTGGTGGAAAGGAGATGGGGGGATAAGGTGGGACTGAGCTGAAGGAAAGGAGACAGGGGGATAGGGAGGGACTGAGTTGAAGGAAAGGAGACAGGGGGATAAGGAGGGACTGAGCTGAAGGAGAGGAGACAGGAGGATAGGGAGGGACTGAGCTGAAGGAAAGGAGACAGGGGGATAGGGAGGGACTGAGCTGAAGGAAAGGAGACAGGGGGATAGGGAGGGACTGAGTTGAAGGAAAGGAGACAGGGGGATAGGGAGGGACTGAGTTGAAGGAAAGGAGACAGGGGGATAAGGAGGGTTTGAGCTGAAGGAGAGGAGACAGGAGGATAGGGAGGGACTGAGCTGAAGGAAAGGAGACAGGGGGATAGGGAGGGACTGAGCTGGTGGTAAGGAGACAGGGGGATAGGGAGGGACTGAGCTGGTGGAAAGGAGATGGGGGGATAAGGAGGGACTGAGCTGAAGGAAAGGAGACAGGGGGATAGGGAGGGACTGAGTTGAAGGAAAGGAGACAGGGGGATAAGGAGGGACTGAGCTGAAGGAGAGGAGACAGGAGGATAGGGAGGGACTGAGCTGAAGGAAAGGAGACAGGGGGATAGGGAGGGACTGAGCTGAAGGAAAGGAGACAGGGGGATAGGGAGGGACTGAGCTGAAGGAAAGGAGACAGGGGGATAGGGAGGGACTGAGCTGAAGGAAAGGAGACAGGGGGATAGGGAGGGACTGAGCTGGTGGAAAGGAGACAGGGGGATAGGGAGGGACTGAGCTGGTGGAAAGGAGACAGGGGGATAGGGAGGGACTGAGTTGAAGGAAAGGAGACAGGAGGATAGGGAGGGACTGAGCTGAAGGAGAGGAGACAGGAGGATAGGGAGGGACTGAGCTGAAGGAAAGGAGACAGGGGGATAGGGAGGGACTGAGCTGGTGGAAAGGAGACAGGGGGATGGGGAGGGACTGAGCTGGTGGAAAGGAGACAGGGGGATAAGGAGGGACTGAATTGAAGGAAAGGAGACAGGGGGATAAGGAGGGACTGAGCTGGTGGAAAGGAGACAGGGGGATAGGGGGGACTGAGCTGGTGGAAAGGAGACAGGGGGATAAGGAGGGACTGAATTGAAGGAAAGGAGACAGGGGGATAAGGAGGGACTGAGCTGAAGGAAAGGAGACAGGGGGATAGGGAGGGACTGAATTGAAGGAAAGGAAACAGGGGGATAAGGAGGGACTGAGCTGAAGGAAAGGAGACAGGGGGATAGGGAGGGACTGAGCTGGTGGAAAGGAGACAGGGGGATAGGGAGGGACTGAGTTGAAGGAAAGGAGACAGGGGGATAGGGAGGGACTGAATTGAAGGAAAGGAGACAGGGGGATAAGGAGGGACTGAGCTGAAGGAAAGGAGACAGGGGGATAGGGAGGGACTGAGCTGGTGGAAAGGAGACAGGGGCATAGGGAGGGACTGAGCTGGTGGAAAGGAGACAGGGGGATAGGGAGGGACTGAGTTGAAGGAAAGGAGACAGGGGGATAGGGAGAGGCTGAATTGAAGGAAAGGAGACAGGGGGATAAGGAGGGACTGAGCTGAAGGAGAGGAGACAGGAGGATAGGGAGGGACTGAGCTGAAGGAAAGGAGACGGGGGGATAGGAAGGGACTGAGATGAAGTAAAGGAGACAGGGGATAGGGAGGGACTGAGCTGAAGGAAAGGAGAAAGGAGAATAGGGAGGGACTGAGCTGAAGGAGAGGAGACGGGGAATAGTGAGTGACAGAGCTGAAGGAATGGAGACAGGGGGATAAGGAGGGACTGAGCTGAAGGAAAGGAGACAGTGGAATGGGGAGGGACAGAGCTGGAAGAAAGCAGACAGGGGGATAGGGAGGGACTGAGCTGAAGGAGAGGCGACAGGGGGATAGGGAGGGACTGCGCTGAAGGAGAGGAGACAGGAGGATAGGGAGGGACTGAGCTGAAGGAAAGGAGACAGGGGGATAGGAAGGGACTGAGATGAAGTAAAGGAGACAGGGGATAGGGAGGGAATGAGCTGAAGGAAAGGAGAAAGGAGAATAGGGAGGGACTGAGCTGAAGGAGAGGAGACGGGGAATAGTGAGTGACAGAGCTGAAGGAATGGAGACAGGGGGATAAGGAGGGACTGAGCTGAAGGAAAGGAGACAGTGGAATGGGGAGGGACAGAGCTGGAAGAAAGCAGACAGGGGGATAGGGAGGGACTGAGCTGAAGGAGAGGCGACAGGGGGATAGGGAGGGACTGCGCTGAAGGAGAGGAGGCAGGGGGATAGGGAGGGACTGAGCTGAAGGGAGGAGACAGGGGGATAGGGATGGACAGAGCTGAAGGAAAGGAGAAGGGAGTGATGGGGGAACCATAGAAGTCAATGTTGGAGTGGGCCCTATCGCAAGATGAGATGTTGTATCTCCAATTTGCAGGTGGTCTCAGTCTGGTAGTACATCAGACCTTGGGCAGGGACGTCAGCAAGGGAATGGGATGGGGAATTGAAATGGGTGGTCACTGGGAGATCCAGGCTACTTCAGCGGATAGAGTCAAGGTGCTCAACAAAGCGACCTCCCATTCCGTGCCCAGTCTCTCAGCAGATGTGGTCGATGACCTTCTTGCAGAGCCAACAGGCAGCAGAGGGCGCTGCCGGCCAGCTAATGATTTCCACCGCACCCCCCCCCCCCCCCCCACCCCCACATCCCCCATCCATGTGGTGCAATCCTTCTGACTTCAATTGGCTGGACCCACGACTGGCAGGATTTTGTGAGGGAATTTGAGCCACACCAGAGGTCAAACTTGGACAGGGTTGGATAGACTCAAGCAGCCAGCATCCATCGATCTGTATCGTTCAATGTCAAACTTTCAAATTCCAATTTAAAATTTATTGTCCGAGCGCAAATTAACCCGGAAGAAAGAGCAGGGTGTTAAAGTTCAATTAAATCGTGCAAGTGGAGCATAATTTTACAAATGGGGAGGGTCTGTCTGACAACAGTAGAGGAAACTGTCCTTGATAGAGATCACTTCATGGTCACCCCACTACAGGAAGGAAAGGTGCTATGGAGAGGGTACAGGGGAGACTTCGCAGGATGTTGCCTGGATTGCATGGCAGGTCTTAGGTTGAGGGAACTTGATCTTTTCTCCTTGGAGTGATGGAGGATGAGGGGGCGACCTGATGGAGGTACAGACAATGACGAGAGGCATTGATCGTGTGGACAGCCCGAGGCTTTTTCCCAGCGGCTGTGACAGTTTCCATGAGGTGCTTGGGAGTAAGTGTGGGGAGGGCTGGTGGGGGGATGTAAGGGGTAGGTTTTTCACGTGGAGAGGGGCAGGTGTGTGGAATGTGGCAACGGTGGTGCAGGCTGGTACAATAAGAGATCGTGGGGATGGGGTGGAGCAGTGGTTAGTGCTAGCGGTCAGGACCGGGGGTTCAAATCCCGCGCTATCTGTAAGGAGCATGTATGTTCTCTCCCCATCTGTGTGGGTTTTCCCTGGGAGCTCTGGGTTCCTCCCACCATTCAAAATGTTCCAGGGTGTAGGTTAATTGGGCAGCATGGATATGTGGGTTGAAAGAGTCTGCTGCCATGCTTTATGTCTAAATTTTAAAATTAAAATTTATCTGTTAGACAGATACAATAACCTCTGGCAGATATGGAGATTGGTAGATGTCAGTTAAGTAAATTTTCCAGTAAATTGACATTGCTTGTTGGGTGATTGGCAAACTAATTTTTACCTGTGATATTTTATACTGAGATTTTTTTTGCCGGTGGCTTGAATTCAGGGGGTTGCCAGAAACTTGTCTGGTTGGAGACTACCGAGAGCAAATATAAGACGTGTTCTTCCAATCTGCGGGTGCCCCACAAGGCCATGGATGGACATGTCAGCGTGACAGAGGGGCTGGGAGGTCCTTCCTGCTGCAGTGAACAGAGTGAAGGTGTTTGTCGATGGAACATTTTTGGCTGCCAAGAAGGGGCTGAACGATCTCCTTAAGATCATAATTCCATAGGGCATAGGAGTAGAAATAGGCCATTCAGCCCATCGAGACTGCCCTGCTATTTAATCGTGAGTTGATCCACTTTCCCACTCAGCCCCACTGCCCGCCTTTCTCCCCATAACCTTTGATGCACTGGCTAATCAAGAACCTATCAATCTCTGCCTTAAATACGCCCAATGGCCTGGCCTCCACAATCGCCCGTGGCAACAAATTCCACAGACTCGCCACCCTCTGGCTGAAGAAATTCCTCCGCATCTCTGTTCTAAGTGGACCCTTCAATCCTGATGTTGTGCCCTTTTCCACTGCGGAAAACGACCTTTCTCCATCTACTCTATCCATGCCTTTCAACATTAGAAATGTTTCAATGAGACGTCCCCTCATTCTCTTACATTCCAATGAGTCCAGGCCAAAAGCCATCAAACGCCCCTCATACGATAACCCTTTCATTCTCGGAATCATCCTTGTGAACCTCCTCTGAACCCTCTCCAACGTCAGCACATCCTTTCTTAAACAAGGAGCCCAAAACTGCTCACAATCTCCACGTGAGGTCTCACCAGGGCCTTATAAACCCCCAACGTCACATCCCTGCTCTTGTATTCGATTCCTCTTGGATTCAAATCCATTGAGCTGTTTCACAGAGCGAGCAATTCTGAATACACATGAAGGAGGGAGCGCAGTGGAGAGTCACTGGGGCTCCAAGAGTTAAGTAACAAGTCGAGATGAGACAAACTAGGATTGGATTCCAGAGGAGAAAAATCAAAAAAGATTTCCATTCAGTTGCTAATAAAATATTGTAATTAATAATGCCATTCAATGCAAAAGATTTTACAGGACAATTTTGTCATTAGTATTCATATACTCTAAGAAATGTAACATTTAAGCAATTTAAAACTATGTAAATGTAAATACATTTAGGCTGTGCATCTGATATTGTAATTTTAATTTTGCTAGTTGTTTATCTCACTACGATCGCCGTTATATTCAAGGATACAGGAATTATGAGTAACGTTTTTACAAAAAAAACTAAGGATTCCATCTCGTCTGGTACGGGAGGACGTCCATGGGGCGGGGGTGCGCCCATGCGTTACTGCACTGGGCGACATCAACCCTAGTGACTGAGATCACCAACAAAATGAAAAATGACATCTCACCCTCCGACTGGGCACCTCCATCCGGATGGCATTAATATTGACTTCTGTAGCTTTCGTTAAACCGCTCCCCCCACCCCCCCCCCACTTCTTCCCCTATCTCTGTCTCTCCATTCCATCTCCTCTTCTGCAAACATGATAAGTTCTTACCTCATCATATCCAATTAACACCTTTTGTTGGTCTGGATTCCTCTCCTGGCCGGCGCTGTCTGAATTCTGAGACGGTCTTAGATTTCCTGCTTCTGCCTCATTCCACTTATTCCTTGAAGAAGGGCTCAGGCCCGAAATGTCAGCCATAGATCTTTGTTTCCTAATGACGCTGAAAAGACCGGCTGAGTTACTCCAGCATTTCGGTGCGTTTTTACTACAGTCCCAGCGTCTGCAGAATTCCGTGTTTCACTAAGAGGGGTTGTTCCTCCAATATGCGGGTGGTCTCAGTCTGGCAGTGCATGAAATATCGGCAAGGGAATCGAGCAGGGAATTGAAATGAGTGGCCACCGGGCGATCCAAGCTATGGTGGCAGACGGAGGGAAGGTGCTCAGTGAAGCGATCTCTGTGCCCAGTTTCTCCGATGTACAGGAGACCACCGGATGCAGTAGGTGACCCCTGCAGATTCATGAATGAGGTGTTGCTTCACTTGGAAGGGATGTTTGGGGCCCCAAATGGTGACGAGGGAGGAGGTGTGGGCGCAGCGGAAGCATCTCCTGCGGTCAATAGATAATAGGTGCTGGAGCAGGCCATTCAGCCCATCAAGCCAGCACTGCCATTCATTTAGATCATTAGCTGATATTTCCACTATCAGTACCCTATCCCTGCCTTCTCCCCATAACCCTTACTTCCCCTGTCCACAAGAACTTTATGTTACTCCTTCTTGAAATTATTCAGAGAACCCACCTCTATCACCCTCTGTGGCAAAGCATTCCACAGACCAACAACTCTTTGGGTAAAAAGAACATTTCTCATCTCTGTCCTAAAGGGCCTTCCCTGTATTCTTTAACTATGGCCTCTAGTCCTAGTCTCCCCAACATCGGGAACATGTAATCAATTCCTACTGTGTCCAATCCCTTAATAATCTTATATACCTCAATTATATCTTCCCTAATCCTTCTCAATTCCAACGTGTACAACCCCAGTTTATCCAACCTTTCGGCACACGTCAATCCCAACATCCCGGGAACTAACCCTGTGAATCTACGCTGCACTCCTTCAATAGCGAGAATGTCCTTCCTCAAATTAGGAGACCAGAAATGGACACAATATTCCAGGTGTGGTCTCACCAGGGCCCTGTACAACTGCAGGACATCTTTACTCCTATGCTCTATTCCCCTTTTCATGAAGGCCAACATGCCATTTGCCTCTTTCACAGCTTGTTGAACCTGCATGCTAGCTTTTAGTGATTGATGTACACGTACACCTAGATCACCTTGTACTACCCCACTCCCTAACTTAACTCCATTTAAATAATAATCTGCCTTCCTGTTCCTGCTACCCAAAGTGGATAACCTCACATTAAACGGCATCTTCCATGCATCTGCCCACTCACCTAACCTGTTCAAACCTCCCTGCATTTTCCTGACATTCTCCTCACACTGCCACCCAGTTTTGTGTCATCTGCAAATTTGCTGATGTTATTTATAGCGGGTGATTGCTGGGGAGGGAGGTCAAAAGTATTTTCCTGCACCGTTTCTACCTATGTGACCCCTGGAATGTGAGCATCACCGGTAAGACCAGCAGTTATTACAAAGAGGCAAGTAAATCCCTCGAGCAATTGAATCACAGTGTGGTTGATCCAACCTCAGGATCAGCACGACTTTCTGCCTTATCCCTATACCCCCATGCCTGTCAATCAGGTACACTGTGCCTGCACCTCAACAGTTTACTGGCACAGTTAGTGCAGTGGTTAGTGTGATGCTCTTACGATGTCAGCTACTGGGACCAGGGTTCGAATCCAACCCTGACCATAAGCACCCTAACCCTAATCTACATTCTCCCCACCACTACGTGGGTTTTCCCCGAATGCTCTGGTTTCCTCCCACCCTTCAAAGTGTATGGTGTTGTAGGTTAAATAGGGGTGTAATTGAGCGGCATGGGTTTAAATGACCAGAATCGGCTTCGACAGTGTTGTAAATATTTTTTTTTGATAATTAATTTTTTTTAAATTTAAACAACTCCTAAGAATCCCATCCCCTTGAATGGCAGAGTTTCCTCATCCCCTCCCCCTCCATAGAACACTACAACACAGAAAATGGTCCTTTAGCTCAACTAGGCCGTGCCAATTTATTATTCTGCCTAGTCCCATTGAGCTGCACCTGGACCATATCCCTCCGTACCCCTCACATCCTGTCCACATTCTTCTTAAATGTCAAAATCAAGCCTGCATTCACCACCTCAACTGGTAACTTGTTCCACACTCCTACTGCTCTCTGGGTGAAGAAGTTCCAGCTCATGTCCCCTTTAAATATTTAACCTTTCACTCTTGACCCATGTCTTCTGGTTATTGTCTAATCCAACCTCAGTGGAAAAACCCTGCTTGCTTTTATCCTCTCTACAGTAAAAACCCCTGCTCTCCAGCACCTATGGGGATTGTAAGATGCCGGATAAGTGAATTTTCCGGATGCTTGAGACTGCATGTTGCGTGATTGGTAGGGCGGGGGGAGGCCCACCAATTTTAAAATTTTGTATTTTTTTACCTATTTATTTTCTTTCATTTTTTTCTGGTTGTTTGATTTCCAGATATCGGGGACTTTACTGCATATCAATAATTCTGTATACTGCTTGGGGAAACATCTCAGAATGTATCCTGAGAATTAAATGCCCTGGACTCCAATTTGTCCTCACCCAACCCCTTCAAATTCAACTTGGACATAAACCATTTCATCCCAGGAACTTCTAGAAACTGCCTGCAATATGAGCACATCCTTCCTTAAATATAGAGAACAAAACCTTCTGCTATTGTCCAGGTGAGACTCAGTGTTCTTTATAGTTTTATGAATAGTTCTCTACATTTTTCCTCCCAAATCCTGGAAAAAAATTCGTTATCATCTAAATTATTTGCAAACATGCAAATGGACCATTGTGTTTCATTTAATGTTCAGATTTATTGTTGGAGTACATTCAAGACATCACATACAACCCTGAGATTCTTTTCACTGCGGGCCAGGCAGAATGTCTACTTATAGGTAGTGTGAACTGTACACAAGAAAAGTATGTGCACACAAAAGAGAGAAATGTAAACAAAGAAACAAACTGATAGAGAAAAAATATTCAGCAATTAAATAATGTGCCAAGAGTCCTTTAATGAGACCCTGATTGAGATTGTCGTCGAGGCGTCTGATGGTGGAGGGGGAGCAGCTGTTCCTGAACCTGGTGGTGAGAGCCCCGTGGCTCCTCCACCTCTTTCCTGATGGCAGCAGCGAGAACAGAGTGTGTGCTGGGTGGTGGGGGTCCTTGACGATTGCTGTTGCTCTCCGACGGCAGATGGTCTTGACAGTGGGGAGGGTTTTGCCTGTCCTGGGCTGTGTCCACTACCTTTTGGAGGGCTTTACACTCAGGGGATGCAGCCAGTCAGCACACTTTCCACTACACATCTGTAAATGTTTGCTAAGGTTCTACTGTCACAACAATCCTCTGCAAACTCCTGACGAAGTAGAGGCGCTGACGTGCTTTCTTCACGGTGACATTGATGTATTGGGTCCAGCAAAAGATCCTCCAAGAAAATGACTCACAGGAATTTAAATTTGTTTGCCCTCTCCACCTCTGATCCCCCAATGACCACCTCTGGCTTTCCCTTCCTAAAATCCACAATTATCTCCTTAGTTTTGGTGACATCGAGTGCAAGGTTGTTGTTGGCACACCATTTGGCCAAGTTTTCAATCTCCCTCTGATATACTGACTCATCGGCCCTTTTTATACAACCCCACTACCATGGAATCGCCAGTGAATTTGTAGACGGTGGGGTTGCATTGGAACATTAATTGCTGAGTAGTTTGTATTTTTAAAGATACGATTTCTGAGCATTTGCATAAGTTTATTCAAGGATAGTCAGATAACGAGAAATTGATGAGGGCTGGGCAGTAGATGTGGTCTATATGGATTTTAGTAAGGCATTTGACAAGGTCCCCAAGAGGGACTCATCTAGAATGTCATGAGGCAGGGATCCATGCAACCTTGGCTGTGTGGAAAAAAAAATTGGCTTATATATAGAAAGCAGAGAGTAGTAGTGGAAGGAAAGTATTCTGCCTGGAGGTCAGTGATGCTCTGCAAAGATCTGTTCCGGGACCCCTGATCTTTGGAAGTTTTATAAATTACTTAGATGAAGAGGCGGAAGGATGGGTCAGTAAGTTTGTGGATAATACAAAGGTTGGGGGAGTTGTGGACGGTGCTGAAGGCTGTTGTAGGTTACAAAAGGATAGAGACAGGATGCAGAGTTGGGCGGAAAAGTGGCAGATGGAGTTCAATCTGGATAAGTGTGAAGTGATGCATTTTGGAAGGACAAACCAGAAGGCTGAGTCCAGGGTTAATGGTCGGTTACTTAAGAGTGTGGATGAACAGAGGGACCTTGGGGTCCAAATCCATGCATCCCTCAAGGTCACCGCACATGTTGATAGGATAGTTAAGAAGGCCTAGGGGATGCTGGGTGTGAGTTCAGGAGTTGACAGGTCATGTTGCAACTCTACAAATCTCTGGTGAGACCCCACTTTGAGTATTGTGATCAGTTCTGGTCTCCTCATTACAGGAAGGATATGGAAGCTGTGGAGAGGGGGCAGAGGAGATTCACCAGGATGTTGCCTGGATTGGAAAATAAGTCTTATGAGGCAAGGTGAACAGAGCTGGGTCCTTTCTCTTTCGAGTGTAGAAGGATGAGAGGAGACTTGATAGAGGTTGACAAGATTCTGAGAGGCATAGTGGACGGCCAGTGCCTGTTTCCCAGGGCAGGATCAGCAAACACCAGGGGACATGTGTACAAAGTGAAGTTTAGGGGAGACATTGGGCTAAGTTTTTTTTTTACACAGAAAGGTGTGGGGGCATGGAATTATTTGCCAGGGATGGTGGTGGAGGATGGAACATTGGGGGACATTTGTGGAAGGAAAATAGAGGGTTACGGGGTAGGGAGGGTTAGGTACTTTTTAAAGGAATATAGGGGTCAACACATCATCGAGGGCCAAAGGGCCTGTACTGTGCTGCAGTGTTCTCTGTAACATCTTGCATTCTCTGGTTGCTAATGTTCCCCTCATTCACTGCACCCTCCCCCCACCCCACCCCATCCCCCACCCCATGAGTACATTCACATCCCTGTTGGTTTCACACATTCCTTTTGCTGTAGCTCATTACTCGCCGTCAGTCACCTCCACCCACCTCCCCCCCCCACCCCTCACTAGGACATGAGAAACAGGAGAAGTATAGGGAGGGCATCCATTGAGACTGCTCCATGTCTCTCTCATCTTCCTGCAATAAGAGCAGAAAGTGGTAGGTGCAGCCAGAGGGGCCGAGAATCAGATGGAGTGCGCTGGCATTCTGCTAGACCCGCATCTCCCGCACTCTCCACGCTGAAGCCCCCACTCTGGGTCTCTCTCTGTCACTGGCCCTCACTCCTTCTCCGATACTGCATCTCTCTTCTTCCCTCTGGCACTGCCTCTCCCTCCATCCCCCTCTCCCTTTCTTTCTCACCCTCCCCTTCCCTCACCCCTTCTCCCTCCCCTCCTCTCA